>NC_135783.1:277694321-277994321 GCF_051106095.1 Pogona vitticeps
ACCACTACGCGAAGATTCCCCCATCCGGCCGCCATTTTCGCCGCCCGGTAAGCGAGGGCAGGGCATGAAAATGGAGCGGGCAGCCATTTTTTTCTTCTGGTGGCCATTTTGGAACCGCCAATCAGCTGTTTTTAGAACATCGCAATGCGAAGATCGGTAAGCAAAATGCTTACCGATCATCGCAATGCGATGTTTTGCCATTCAAAATGTCGCAATGCAATCGCATTAGCAATAGCAAAAAACGTGTCACTATGAGGATTCTTCGTTAAACATGCACTCGTTAAGGGAGGCACCACTGTACAATGTTATCGTTTTAGTTAAATAAAACAATGTCAGTACAGTAGTTTTCCAAATATGAGTGATTAACTTATAAAATGAAAATCAATTCTGATATACATGTTTTACTAATCTGACAGGTTATTATTTTAAATATGAAATCTTCATTTGTTGCAAATATTACAGATTATAACTACTAGCAAGAATGAGTCTTTTTATTTAAAAATCATGATTTAAATTGAGTCCTACTGACTATTATCCACCCTGGGAGACAACACGTGGATATATTATTAAATAACGATGGGCACGAACTGAACTACAAACCAGAAAAAAACATAAACTGCACTGGTTCGTGGTTCAGTTTGTGCCACCCATCTTGCCAAAGCAAAACAAAGCACCATATTTTTTTTCTGCTTAGTGCTTTCATTTTGCTTTGGCAAGATGGATGCAACCCTTCCCCCATGCCCCATCACCTCCCTACCTTGTCTTCAAGCCGCTGCCGCTATCCTGAGAAGCAGAAGGGCCACTCCTTATACAGAGGCTGGGCCTGTTGCCAATACACATGTGCCCATGGCTCAGCTGACAGGTAGCTGCATATGCACAGCTTCCAGGTTCCTCCCCCCCCCCGGATTCATTTTTGGGGGATTTGGGGTAGCTTGCTCGCGGGAAGCCATGAACCACAAACTTTCATGAACCACCAGTTTTCAGGTTCATACCCATCTTGATTAGTAAATGATAAAATACAATGGCTGGAAACCCTTCTGCACTGCTACACAAAAGCATATCTTTTGGTTAAATTAAGAAGTGTCTATAGACATTATCTGTTGCATACTGAATCACATAACTTGGTGTGCAACATTAGCTCTATGGAGATTTCTTAACTTGGGGCAATTCACCTCCAAAACCATGCCATTTGAACAGAAGTGCAACAGGATTTCAGCCAGTAAAAGGCTACCTTTTCCTGAAACTAATGGAAACAAAAAGTTTTTAAGTATTTCTTAATATGGATTCCAAGTGCAGTATAAAAAAAATAAAGAAAGTGGGAAGGATACAATAAAAAATTATAAAGGTCATTTCTAAGTTGATACGATTAGACAACCTCAGTGCTAAGAAAATGAGTGTGATGTCTCACACGTCTTTCACAAGCCCTTTGGTAAGTTGACTGTCAATTAGTGTTAACTGTCAATTAGTGCCGAGAGAGAGAGAGAGAGAGAGAGAGAGACAGAGAGAGACAGAGAGAGAGAGATGGGAATTCACTGTCAGCTGAAACTTGATCTAAAAACAGAGAATCCTTCTACATGCTTTTTGACCTACAACCAGAGAAAAATATTTTTCAATTCAAATGATTAAGCCAAAGGTGAAAGGATCCCAGTTAATGCCAGCTGTTTTCTTAATCACTCAGTTTCCATGCAACACATAATTAAACTTATTATCAATTAAATGTGCAACTAAGCAGAATGGAGCATTACTATTTAAGGATTAAAAATAGTACAGAATACCATAAATTTTGCATTACTTGACTCGGAGTCTTTTTCTAAATGGCAATCAGATATTTTTATCTGAGATCTTCCATTAAGATATGAGCTACCAAACACATCTTTATGCTTCTAATCCAGAAGTGTAATTTTTTTAGAAAAAAAGAGATGTAAATAGTAAATAAACAGTAAATGTTGCTTTTACCTTTGCACAGCAGCCAAGAATACTGAATAACTAACTGACCTTTCAAGAGAATGATCCAGTCATTCAGAAACCAAGAACACCTAAGAGGTTTCCAATTAATCTTCTAATTTAAGTTCTAGGTTCTTCCTCTGTAAGGTCTGGATAATAGGGGGGAAAATTACAACTAAAATAGCACTCTTTGCAATTAGAAACCGGAGCTGCATTCTTTTATTAGGAATTAAAGATCAATAACAAAACAAAAGTCTCTTTGGTGTCTACTGTTGGTGCCTTTCACATATGGGTACCACCAGAAAGTTAACATTCATGTATAATACGTCATCACCAGGAAGTCAGACAGAAAATCACTTACAGCTAAAAAGTATCTGGGGTATGGAACCAATACATATACATTTCAAAACTAGACACCCCGTTGAAATGTGTAAAAGGAGTTAAATTCAATGTTAATCCTACCTGGAATAATGAGTATGACACATTTGTCATAACCTATAATAAAAAAATTGTGCGTCTCAAGCTGATTCCAATTAATGGCAACTATTTCCAGGATTTTCTAGGTAGAGAGTGGTTTACCATTCCCTTCTTCTAGGGGCATTCTGGGATTGTGCAGTTTGCCCAAGGCCACATAGGCTCGCTTACTGGGATGCCCAGTACAGAAATGAACTCCCAACCTCTGGAGAGCTCCATGAAACAGATACCTAACTCACTGAGCAATCCAGCCTACTAATTTGTCACAACTAACTCAAGCAATATTGATTGCAGTGTGTCTCTCTTGATAGGGCTAATGTTAGATTTAACCTAAAGTCTGTAACTAATTTTATTTATTTATTTATTTATTTATTTATTTATTCATTCATTCATTCATTCATTCATTCATTCATTCATTCATTCATTCTATTTATACCCCGCCTATCTGGTCGTTTCGACCACTAATTAGACTGTCTTAAAATACATATACAGTGGTGCCTCGCTTAGCGAGCGCACCGTATAACGACAAATCCGTATAGCGATCCCCTTTTTCGGGATCGCTATACGGAGCACCCAATTGCCGCACCTCGCTTTGCGACGATTGGGGCATCCGGCGGCCATTTTGGAGCCACCGATCAGCTGATCGGCAGCTCCAAAATGGGCGTGGGAGGACCCGAAATGGCCCCGCGCTGTGTTTTCGCGCCCTCAGCAAGCGAGGGGAGGGCGCGAAAACGCGGCGCGGGGCCATTTCGGGTCCATTTTGAAGCCGCAAAACAGCTGTTTTGCGGCTTCAAAACGGCCGCGGGCAACCCGAAATGGCCCCGTGCGGCGTTTTCGCGCCCTCCCCTCGCTTGCCAAGGGCGCGAAAACGCCGCGCGGGGCCATTTCAGGTCATTTTGAAGCCGCAAAACAGCTGTTTTGCGGCTTCAAAACGACCCGAAATGGCCCCCCGCGGCGTTTTCGCGCCCTCGGCAAGCGAGGGGAGGGCGTGAAAATGGCTGCCCGGGGCCAGGAAACTTCTCTAAGTGGGAAGTTTAGGGCCAATTTGGAACGCATTAAATGAAGTTTAATGCATTCCAATGGCTTTTCACTTCCCGCTTAGCGAAGATTTCATATAGCGAAGGTTAATCCGGAACGGATTAACCTCGCTATACGGGGCACCACTGTATATTGAAAAATAGTAATAATCAGCATTATTTTTTCTTGGCTTTCTGCTAAAGATTATGGGTTTTAAGCCTTTCCACATGAAAAGAGTAAGAAACTAATTTATAAATGAAAATAAATTTTCACAGGCTTCAGCACATCGTCAATATGTAGTCCCTTTGATGCATGCTATTAATCCATATGACAGTGATCTGCAGATACAGTATCGCATAGCACACACGTCCTTGATTTACATTCCCGGGAATAAGAGTCAAAATAACCTGGGAGAAAACTATGAGTGTGGGCAGCACTTTGAGCCGTTTCTCTCATTTTTATCCTTGAGATGGATACTGAAAACTGTTTTGCGGAAAAACTGGCACAACCTCACATGGAGGAATAACAGTGTGTTTTCTTTATGATAAATCTCTCTGCATACCACGGGTTTCCCATGGTGCATATCAAGATGGAAACAGACAACTGTGCACAAAATGTAACAGGATGAGCCCCTAAGAAGCAAAGCAGGGAATTAGAACAGATAGGATAAGTAGAAAAACAGAGCACAGCCTGTAAGTCAATCTGTTCAGGAGAGGTGGCTGCCATTTCCAGCAGTTACTGCTAGAGGAGAATATGTAATTAAAAGAAAAGGTCAGAACAGAAACCACCCAAGCTGTTGGTGTCTTCAAAAACACCTGTGGTGCAGTCTGAAAGCCTCTGATCCATACAGGAAGGAGTGTGCATCAGAGGCAGCATGCTATTTGTAGAGATCATGTAACTACACCAGCAAGTAACTGGTGGTCAAAGGGAGCTGAGCACTGATAGTTGCTGTTCACAAAACAGAAACATCAATGTCTGGATAGGAAAGAGCATGTGCTTTCCGCAGCCTGAAGAAGGGGACACCTGAAAATGCTTCTTAGTAGTCTATTCACAATAATGCTAGATCCCTAAGCAGCTGTGGATTAGGTAACATTGGTCCAGCAAAACAAGGGACTTGCTTTTCTTCTCTCTCTCTCTCTCTCTCTTATTTTATTTGTAAATTGACACAATGAAGGAAGATCTAAGAGAGAATTAGATATCTGAATAAAAGTTTTGAGAATAGGCAACTATCCAAAGTGAGATTTCAAGTTGTTTCCATTTCTGAATGTTTATATGAAAATTAGCTGTCTTCAATTTTGACAACAGTGTGATGTGACTCAAAGCCTTGCAGTGTGAAATTACATACTGAGGAGCAGATCTGTGGTTGTACCTTACAGCTACAAAAGCACAAAACTGAATAAAGCCCTAGAGCAGTGGCTTCCAACGCTGGGTCCCCAGATGGTCTTGGACTACAACTCCCAGATATCCTGGCCAGTACAGTTAGTGGTGAAGGCTTCTGGGAGTTTTAGTCCAAGAACACCTGGGGACCCAGTGTTGGGAACCACTCCCATAGGAGAATGCCAACTTGCTCAAAATGGTGGAACTGAGGACAGGATGTTTTACTCTTCTCCATATTTTCCTTACCCACTGACCTCACTACCACTCATAAGCATTGAGGAAAAGTTGCTCCCCCTCACCTGCTGGGCAAACTAAGAATGTGGCAACTACAGCTATGCAGCAACAATCTTAGTCTCATGGCTGATTATAGTTACAAAGAACTAACTAAAAGATGTCGTAAGAATCAATCACATGAAAACTTTGTCCCTAAGGACACAAAGAGTTCACCTTATTTGTTTTAGATTCTTATATATAAAACAAGAGTCCAGAGTCCTCAGGGACTTGTGTGTCTTTATTCTAGAACTTCCTTGACCAATTAATTGCTAAGATACAGGCACTTTTCTCTTCACATTTTTATGAGTTACGTTGCTCTTAAATTTTCAGTTAATAAAATGCAAAACATAAGGAAATACTAACACAGGAATAAAATATTTCATATTACTCAAAGCAGATCCTCAGTGGATCTCAATTAGCAGAAAGAAAGGATGAAACAGTAAAGCAGAAAATGAAAAAGTAAAACTTTTGTAGTGAATTTTACAATTCACTACAAAAACTAAAAGAAGAACTGAGTGTTGATCAAGGTAGTCAGAAAAAAGAGGGAAAGAATAGCACTAGAAAGTCAGATCACTGAAACACATTTCTGCAAATGGATAAATGTGTTTAACTTTAGCTCTAGTTGTTCAAGTGGCCATCCATGCACCCAAATGGGTTGTCTCAGTAGAGTCACACTTCAGCATTTTCCAGAATTAGGCTACTGTTTGGTAGGCTACCTACCCTCACTTTGAGTGCTTATGTTTAATGATTTATTTGTATGATCAACAGATTAGATGTTGTATGTTTAATGAAGTAAACCTCCCTTCTCTTTTCCTGCCAAGTAAATAAAGAAGCACTGAGCAAGAACAGTGCCTGTGGAAGGGAACAACAATGAGTTGTGTGACTACATAGATAATTGTTTGGAGAACCCCAGTTAATGGTAAGGAACATGCTGGTTTTCTTTGTGGTCTTTATATACATCATCATGAGAATAAAGCTACAATTCAAATTGCTTGGACTGCTTCTTTTCTGCACCCATTTACCACCACTCATTTCAATAAAAATGATATCACATAAGTTGCTCTGCTGTTCTCAAAGCACACCTCCAGTCTGTACCACTGAGGCCTTGAATGCATCTAGCCTCAATATTAATGCATCATGAGATCTATGCTTCACCTTTGTCAACAGCCCACTTGAATAAAACAGTCTTGACTGCCAGTAGATGGATATCCAGAGGAGTATTTTTACTGCATTTTGATGCCCATTTCTATCACACCTAGGATATAATAGTAATTAGGTGACTAGGAACCACTCCCTAAAATAAATACAGTAAAAGTTTAGGGAAACCACATACCCCTCCCCCAAAAACAGTGTTTAACATTTTGCTGCTATAGCAAATAAACTGTCCTTCAATACTTGTCCTCTAGCACAACTGATAATTTTGAGCCAATAACGTTTTTATTAGGGCCTTCAAAATGATGATGTAGGGAGAAAATGCATCAAAATGTTGTTGGCAGGCTAAACAGCATCCAACGTTACATACTGAAAGGGGGGAAAGCTTATATTCAATTAAAAAGCAAGAGCAGGTGAAGAAAAGAAACTTAATGTCCAGACATGTCTTTAATCGTTGCTGCCAAATGCCACTTTACCCTTACAATTTGAGGTATGTTCAGACGAACAGCACAATACTGGTCATTCTCAGTCCACGCAGGTATGGGGAAACCGCAGCTTTTCAGCTCAGCTGGGCAGAGCCAATACTCACTAATCTCTCTCTACTGAACACTCTTTTCTCCCTGTTCCTGAAGTATATTTGAGCAGGAGGGAAGGAAGCTTAGAAATAATTCTACAGAAAGCATTCTTAAAACATGAAACAACCTATGAGCTAATAACTGCCAGTGCCATAAACTAGGGAAGGGATTGTGCAAAGCAAAGTGAATGCCTTTTATGACAGCTTTTCACATTAATGCACGTTCAAGGCAAAACAGCTAGAAGGCACTTTGCTTCCTTGAAAACAGGGCTAAAATTTTTACATTGAGTGATTGTTCAGCCAGCAGCATTTTAGAATGTTCTTCAGGTCTGGAAGAAGAAATAACAGGTCTCTTACCTCCCACCCTGCAGAACTCAATAAAACATTTTTGTTCCTATGTTTATGCCCCATAATGCATATGCCTGTGTGTGCACACTCATGCACATATATCCTTTCTTTACATAATACTTAGATGAGTGAAAATTTATGCCTTATTCTTGCTGTGAGTCAGAGTTTATGGGATAAGAGGACATTCCAGGGTAGGGGAAGACTTCATCAAACATTAATTTGTTAGATATCAGACCAGTCTAAAAATGCAAAATGAGTTCACTTAATTATGTCTAGAGATCAGCTAAGGCCTTATATCTCTCTTGGATACAAATTCCTAAACAGCGGAAAGCCTTAAAGGGGTAGGACTGTATTCTGGGACTGAACTGTCAGTTCCTCTCTGCCAGTTTATACTGTCAGATCAGCTGGCAAAGCCAATTCTCTTAAGTCCAATCTGTCAGTTCACACTGACAGTGAAGTACATTGCCTTTGCAAGCAAGCAGCTACTAAATAGTATGAGTCTCAGGGTCTTAAAAGGCCAGTTCTTTAGGGGAATGTGGCTGATGGAGCGTTATCTCCTGGAGACCCAGGTCATGAGGACACTCTAGGTCAACAACACTCCTCCAACTGACAGGGTCTGGCATTGCTTTGGTTCTCCTCGTTCATGCTGGGACCTAAACTGGTGCTCAGGAGTCACGACAGAGCATAAGTTGTTCATGCTTCTTCAGCCACACACTGAAAAAAAACTGAAGTACCAAAGAAATAAGAAAGATGGTCTCAACAGTGACCGAACACTGAGAACAATGTATTCAAGCTTTTTTTTAAAAAAAAGAAAGCAGATACAGAAGGACAACATAAGGCACAAACTGAAAATGATGACATCAGGGCATACATATATCAGGACAATTTAAAATTCAGTGATTGAGGGATAAAATCTAGAATGTGAAGGAAAGCTTCCATTCTCTTACCAATAAAAGAATTCAACAAGCTCTTCAGACTATTCAATAATTTCATTGTGAAGGTAAACATAAAATTAAAGCGAGCCCCGTTTTGCTAAATGTAAAACCAGACTTCACACTGCAGTATTGGAAGAGCACAAAAAATTCTACTCTTATTTGTCTTCTGTACAACCACATAAAACCAATTTCTGAATGACAGCTGTCTAACTTGCAAAGAAAGCGAGGAAAAAGAAGGTGCTCAATCAGGGCAAAATCACAAGTGAAATTCATTAATATATATATTCCAAACAAGTTTTAGGAGAATCCATGGGAATGTCTTTGCCAAGGAGACACCTTTTCCATCATCTCATTGTTTCTTCACACCTCTTGAGATGCAACATGCAGTCATAAACAGCAGTGATTCCATTTTCAACATTTATCGACTTAGTCCTTTCATTAAAAAAAACTATATTGCAAAAACAATTGTAGCCAGAAGCACGACAGCTTAATATGCGAAGAAGCAAGACAGCCTCTAGGGAGCAAACCACACAGATGAACTTTCCATCTGTCAGGGCCATTTAAACTTTCTATGTCTAAAATCAAATGAGGATATTATCATCTATGCTACCATGCAGGCTCAACTTCATAATGAGACTGTCTGCTCTGTCTTTTCTTTAAAAGAATATTTCTTACCAGATTAAAATAAAGATACTTTGTGGAACAGATTATTTACCTTCACAGTAGGCAGAATCGCCTTGAACAGAGACATAACCACTTCTGCATTCACAAGTTGCTCGTGTGTTCCAGTTTCTGCATTCTGAGTTTTCACCACATCTGTGTCCTTGTGCGCAAAAGTTATGACCTAAAATATTGCATATAATGTATCAGAATGGACTCAATAAAAACTGCATTCTAAATTATTGCTAAATACTGAATTATTGTATACATACCAAGGACTCCAACATCAGCTCTAGTATTAATCCATACAGTATATATTTGAACAGAGTTAGATACCCATTTCCCCTTTTTTTGAAAAAACAATTTACTCTAGACAGTAAGATAACACAACTTCCAAATCTTCAGAAGACGGCCAAAGAGCCCGAAAAACCCACAACAGCCAACTTCCAAATCTTTTACTTGTGCCCTTTATCCTAATGGAACAATAATTTTCCAAATTCTATCACTTTGTTTTGGAACTAATTTTATTTTGTCCTCTTTCTGGAAGGTCATCCTCAGCTATATTTATCTGGAGTTATTCAAGCTGACCCCACCTTTTCTGAGAATGACCCATTAAATGTAATAAACTGAGTAAAATATAATAAAAAACAAAATGTGTTTTAAAAAAAGTAAATAAAACCCCAAATAAACCAAACAATATATTAAAGAATAACTTTATATGGCTCTGCATTTTTCTGGGAGAAGGGAAGTTCCACTTCTTAGATGTGTACAAAGACTGCATCTATCATGCTTTGCAAGAAGGGAGGTTCATTGTAATAGTCCAACGAGTGACAAGGTTGTTTCATTTGTACTTAACAGTCTAAGGAACTGATTGACAGAGACCTCCCTAACAGATACAAAACATGAAAATGTTATTCATTAGCTAAAACCCAGCTGAAAAATTACAATGCTGCAATTCTATCAGTGTAAATTTCAGCTGCAAATGGACACAAATTAAGACGTAAGCATAGATACTTGCTGGTGATGAAACTGCTGCAAAATAGCAAATGTCAGCTCAGGCTCAAGAAACTTATACTGCTAGACAAAAGTAACAGGATTCTGGCCATTAGGTATTTGTTTTACAGCATTTCCAAACCAGTTTTTATTTTAAAAATCTGAAAGTGGTTTACAATAAAAGCTATTTCAATCGAACCAGTAGTTAATCAAACCGTTAAAATAATGGAACATTAATGAACATATTAAAATCAACTAAAAGAAACAAACACACAAAACCATAGGTGACTGATAATGTTAACAATTCAGGATAATGAGGAAAATGTCTAGGCAAACATAGAGGTCCTTGGTTGCCACTGGAAAGACCTATGTATGTATCTAGACATTTTCATCACTACCCTGTTTCCCCAAAAATAAGACCTAACCTGAAAATAAGCCCTAGTATGATTTTTCAGGATGCTCGTAATAAAAGCCCAACCCCCAAAATAAGCCCAGTAAAGTGAAACTCCTCCCTCCACCATTGTGCAGCAACCAGAAGAAGAGGACGTGACCGTATTTGAATAGATGTAGATTGTTGTACATTTAAAAAATAAAACATCCCATGAAAATAAACCTCAATGTGTTTTTGGAGCAAAATAAGACCCTGTCTTATTTTCGGGGAAACACAATCTCAGGGAGGAGGCTACTCCATATGGCAGGCACTACAACAAAGAAGGCCCTCCTCCATGCCAACAACTTCACTAGTCAGCAGTATGATAAAGACAGCTGCCCCCATTCCAAGAGTGCAGCGTGAGATGATCTATATAGAAGAAGATGGTCACTCAGTGAGCCTGCTTCTTCAGCTATGTAAGAGGAAATTTGGCTTATCACACTGCCGCAAATGTTTTGTCTTCGCTCCACTGCACAAATTTATGGGCAGTGAGTAAGCCCCAAGGCGTTTAGGGGTTCATAATGCCTACACCAGAATCTTTACAATAAAATCATATGTAAGTCTACTGTCATGTAGTTCTGAAGCAGATTGTCAGGACCCATAAATAAATGTGCATACGACTCTGTTCATAACTGGACCCTGAAATGAAGACATAACTGGATTTCTCATGATACAGAAGTATAAAATATACAGATAAGTACATGGTCTCTGGACTGTATCCAGAGAATAATCAAGCAGCTACCTTCTGTACTCATGGATGTTTCTGAGACCTATTTACTTTTTATAACAGAACAAGAAAGCTGCATGAATTAGGTATTCCTTCTAGAAATCTTTTGAACTCCTGTTCTTCAGTTCTACTATTCATATTGTATAGAAATGTATATGGCTTTGGCAATTTCACTATGTGTACCAAGACTGGATTTGTCATGCCTTTCAAGGAGGGACAGTTGTAAGAGAGCAACAGGAGGTAAGGCCCTTTACTTTGTACCTGCCATTCTAGAGGAGAGAATGACACAGACTTTACTAGCAGATACAGAACCATGACAACGTTATTCACTAGCCAAAATTCAAGTGAAAAACTACAATGGAGTAGCCCATCAATGTACATTTCAGCTGCAAATGGACACAGGTTATTTGATGATATACGCCTAGTCATGCAACAGGTATAATAAAAGCAAATGTCTATGCTGATCTCTTCACCCGGTTCAAGGGAAGAGTAGGCTTCTATTGAGGGCCATACCTATGATTAGGCAGATTGATGCACCTGTCTTAAACAACAGAATCTGCATGTCATGAAAACACAGCAGATACTTAGTTATGCACATTGTTACCATTGTATTTTTATTTTATTTTATTTATTAATTTTATTCATTACATTTGTACCCCTGCCATCTAGTGCCTAAGCACTAACAGTGCTTTTAACTAAGTTAACTGTTTTAACTAACAACAGTTAAAACACAAGTACCCACTCTGGCTCACAGAGACATAAATAATGAGACCAAGACCAAAACACTAATAAACCTAGAGGTCACAGATAATCAAACTAAATATCCAGTTCATGGATCCACAAGGATCTCAGAGGATAAGATGTTTCTGAAGGCCTCTACTGTCCTTTATTGTCAAGGATGGAAAGATGTCCTGATATGGTTTGAACATTGAGTACCATGAACTTTGATTTAAGTGGAGCATTCACTACTCTTGTCTCAGCAGTAAAATATCTTGAGTCATCCCCTTCTCTGCCTGCAACATTTTCAAGAACAATTAGGGATATTCTTCTGCATAGAGGGATTCTACTTGCCCACTCCTTTTTTCAACACTTGTTTCAAAGTCAACATGGCATACAACTAAAACATTACAATCTCTAAGAATGTTTGTTAACTCGAAATGTTTACTATGAACTTAGCCTACAAAGTTACTGTGAACTCATAATATGACAACAGCATCTTTTCTGCTGCCATATGTGGTCTGTATTTCCAACATATTAAACTCAAAGAAATAGTGACAAATAAATCCAGATTTCCCAACAAAGTCATTAAAGGGAATAGCTAATCAATCTTATCTAAATGATAAAAAGAAAGTGACTAAGCACCAAAATAAAAAAGCATTGAGAGATAAAAGTTTTCCAGGATGATATATTCCATTTCAGCTGTTTATAGGTCACTCTGAAAACAGTAGTAAAATGGATTCAAAAAACTGTCTCTAACATATGGCTTCTTTTATCATTTCTTGTTACGTGCAGCAAGTTACAAACTGGTTCTGCCTATTAACTTGGTTTTGAGCACTTTATTATTTTAAAATAACTTAGTGCATCCTTTCTTCAGCAAAATAAATTCTTCTTGTTTCATACAAGAAGAGAACCCCTCCATAGCAGAAAATTATGAATAATCTCCAAAGGTATCCTTTCTACAAATTATGATTGCCAAAGCAAGGTTTACATGAAAAGAACCTCTGAGCTACGCATCTTTACACTCTATTGCTGGCAATCCAAATGTTAGCAAAACATTCATTATTTCAAGAGACAAAGAGTTTGCAAAGAAGGATTCTTACATCTTGAAGCCCATAATCCCACCTAACAACAAAGGCATTGTTCCTTCTGATTTCTAGACTGATGTTTACTACATGATTCCAAAGTAACAATGCTGTGTTTTATTGTATCTGCAGGGGCTTCTGTGCGATTACAGGAGTTGTACGCACAAACCAGGTACCTGGCACCTGCTCTTGCATCATAAACAAACCATTGTCACACAAACTGCTAGGCGTCAGTTCCCTAGTATGGAACTACTCGCATGCAGGCATCAAAGTCTCATTTCAGCCTGACTTGACTTGTTTGGTTTCGAAGCCAGAGTTGTCTTAGCTATTCAGAAGATTTAACTCTAGAATACAGTTCTAAGTTCACTCAGATCTCAGTATCTTGCAGTAGCATGAAAACTAGGCATGGACAATTTTTGATAGTCTGAAGACCATTTTTGCCCTGCCCTGGACTTTAATGGCTCCACCCTCCCAACTAAATGAGTTCAAGAAATGGCAAATCACACCCTTGAAGCTGAGCTTCATCATGTCTCAGTCAAAGCAATGGTACTTAATTTTTAATCATAACTAACTGGTTTCAATCAATAATATTAATAACCAGTTTCAGTTGGATTGATGCCTAAAACAGCAACGTTTCCTTTGTGATACAAGCTGTGAAAAACTGGGGCATCATCAGCCTTTCTACTGGAATTCTCAGAAGTGTAAAGTTGATTTAGATAGTTCATTTATTATTTTGTTAGATTATTTCATATTTACTGCAAGCAAGAGTAATACAAAACTTTTTTATTATTATTCCTAATGCCAGTCCAACACAGATGACAAAGCTAATGAGCATGAACTATGGTAACAAACAATTCAGAACAGCTGCCCAGAACAATTTGCCCCCAGACAGAGGTCATAAACGGTGGAATAACTTAACACTATTTAAAACATTTGAGATACAATTAGAAACTTCAAAAGCAAGACTCTCATTGTAAAAGCATGCATTCTAGATCTTTGACAGACTGGGTGACCTCTATTTCTTCTTCCAATATTACAGCTGAATACTCCAGCAGCTTCATCAAGGTTGCTAGTGCAATTTTTTTACACTTGGCTTTCCTTTGATGAGGGCATCCTTATGTCTTTATTACAATTGCTTCCACTAGATTAAATTTTGCCTTAAGTTATTTAACTGTGCAATGACCCATTTATCATTTTAAGCTAATTATAACAGTAATCAAATTCCATGCTTCAGGGAATAGGTAGACAAGCTTATTTCACTTTGGTGAAGAATAGTGCAATTGGCTACGACCATATCCATCAAAATGTGTTCTTCCAATTAGATAGCATACAATTCCCCAAAATTCAAATAATTTAACAACCTAACACATGCTGTTCAAAGACACTTTCTGCTGGAATCTTACAAAAATGTGCTGTTATGTGCTGTCAGATTGCTTCTGAGTAATGGCAGCCCTATAAATTAATGACCTCCAAAATATCCTATCATTAAAAGTCCTGCTCAGATTCTGCATGCTCATCTCATGGCCCTTATTGAGTCAACCTATCACAGACTTTGTCCTCCTCTCTTCCTATCAGCTTCCATTTTTCTTAGCATTATTGTCTTTTCCAGTGAGTCTTGTCTTCTCATGATATTCTCAAAATTCAGCAGCTTCGGTGTTATCATTTTTGTTCTAGAGCAAGTTCAGGCTTGATTTGATCTAGAACTACTCACTTGTGTTCCCAGCAGTACATAATGTCCTTAAAGGTCTCCTCCAATATCACCTTTTGAATACGCAGCCACATAAAAGGACATTCACTAAATTCAGTAGGACGTACATCCAAACAAACATGAGTATGTCTGGAATATATAAGATTCTCCCCACATATAAATCAGCCGTTATATTCTCTACAAAATTTAGTTTGAACATCCCACCTATGGGGCAGTGGGATATATGTGTGACTCAAAACAGTAACCCAATTACTACACAGCATTTTACATGATTACTCCAGTTGTCATGTTAATAATGTTCAAGTGTATCTTTGATTCCAATACACCCTAGGTTTTTCTTCTCCTCCACCACAAACAAACCAACTATTTGTGAAGCTGAATTTTTGAATGCAATTAGTAATATTCAGCACAGTTCTGGAGCCATGAATAGAAGCAAATAAAAAAAATGCAAAGCTTGCAAAGTTTTCTTCTCAATCATGTGAAGAGATAGCGCTGAAGCTCCCACGACTGATACACATCACATGTTTCAGTATGACAGGTGAACAGAAACTTTATGTAAACATCTTATGTCATCTTATTATTAATAGAGCAGGAATGATGACTGCTCCTTTTTCTAACATCTGACTTCCAAGTCCAAAGTTTGCAGATTGTACTGTATATCAGTCAAAACCATTGCTGAGCTCATTGGAGAAATGGCAGGATATAAATGTAACAAATAAACAGAATAATACTATTCTTGATTATGTTAAAAGAAGCTGTACTGTAATATATGACATTAAATAAAGTTTAATCTTAATGGTAGTCCCAACTAAAGTAGGTGCACAAATCAATTGCTCAATGCCAAGTCACTGGTTATGTTAATCTCACTGGATCAATGGGTCTGCTGTAGTTGGGACAACCAACTTATTTCAGATCATTAGATCTTCCACTGAATCACAGCATAAAAGCATATAAAGCTTTTCCAAGGGCCACCAGAACCTACAACACCCAGCAGGCAAGTAAACATAAAAAGGCATCTTTTCAGAAATGTTCATATATTTTTTCCCTAAACAAAAACTTTTGTTTCTATGTTTGCACTATTCATTTTTGTTTCCATAAAAAGGATTTATCAAGAGCAAACACAGATAACCACAAATCAAATGAAGCATACATCCTGGCTACGCATTACAAACTGAACACTCATATGAACATATAAATCACTGTATATTGTGGTATGTGCTTTTAATTCAATCCCTCATAAAAAAGAGCAGTGGAATCAAATTAAACTAATATAATATCAATTGTTTCTGTTTAGATAAATGTATTAGGCAGAGAGCTAGCTTTCTTGTTTTGTTGTTTTGATTTCTGGCTTTTCCCCAGATTTGCTTCTATTGTCAGATTTATGGGTTTTCGCCTTTTGGGAGTTCTTGGGAACTTTAATCTATTTTTTGACTTCTTCAATTAAAACTTTTTCAACCTGTTGGCTTTGTTATTGAATTGGGATCTTTAGCACTAAATTAATCCTTGTCCCTCAACTACCTACTGGGGAAGTTTTTTGAGCACTAGTATGCATGGTGGCATTGACCTGTCTCACAAAGCTGGCATGCTTTGTGAAGTTATTGATTTTGTAGTATCTTGATTTCTGCTTAGCACAGCCAAGTCAGAATCTGACTCATGTGTGCCGGAATCAAAGTGACCTATTGGTGAGTCTGTCATGGGTCAGAAACCCAGATTCTAGGGTTGATTCAGAAGTCATTTCCCTGATAACTCTTAACCTGGGTCTTACACACGGTCAGGAAGACAAGGAGATGGTTTTCACATGTTTGCACTATTCATAAGTGACATTAAATACATTTATTTTGTACTCTGGTGTTCCAAACTACAAAATGTAAGGTCGGGGGGGGGCTTTTGTGAAGTGTGAAATCTCAGTTATTAAAGTCCTGCATGCAGAACAACTTAAGTGCATGTTTAATAATAACATCTATTGGGAACTTATTAAAATTAAATTCTAGAAATAGCTCTGAGTCCCACAGCAATCCATGAGAAATGTTTGATTGTGCATCTGGGAAAACCACCTTATTGAGTACCACCATTTTTCTTCTATCAATGCTCTACTAAAATCTCAGCCCTTGCTTAGACGCCACAAGTTTATAAGATGACAAATTACAGTTACAAGAATGTTTCTGTAGTGGTCCCATCTAACAGAATGTTTGCCCTGCAGAGTTCCCCCACACACTTAGTTTCTTTCTGCATTCAGCTGCAATATATCTCTTCTCAACAGCATTCTGCTAAATGTTTTCCTGACTGGTGATTTTAGTATTAAATATGGAAGCAGTGGAAACAGTGACAGATTTTTACTTTCTTGGGCTCCATGATCACTGCAGATGGTGACAGCAGCCAGGAAATTAAAAGGCGCCTGCTTCTTGGGAGGAAAGCAATGACAAACCTAGAGAGCATCTTAAAAAGCAAAGACATCACCTTACAGACAAAGGTCCGCACAGTCAAAGCTATAGTTTTTCCAGTAGCAATTTATGGAAGAGAGCTGGACCATAAAGAAGGCTGACCGCTGAAGAATTGATGCTTTTGAATTGTGGTGCTGGAGGAGACTCTTGAGAGTCCCCTGGACTGGAAGGACAACAAATCTATCCATTCTGAAGGAAGGAAATCAACCCTGAGTGCTCACTGGAAGGACAGATCCTGAAGCTGAGGCTCCAATACTTTGGCCATCTCATGAGAAGAGAAGACTCCCTGGAAAAGCCCCTTATGTTGGGAAAGTGTGAAGGCAAGAGGAGGAGGGGACGACAGAAGACGAGATGGTTGGACAGTGTCATCGAAGCGACCAACATGAATTTGACCCAACTCCGGGAGGCAGTGGAAGAGGGCCTGGCGTGCTCTGGTCCATGAGGTCATGAAGAGTCTGACACGACTTAACAACTAAACAACAACATGTTCTTTTATAACATGTTTATAACAAGATGATTTTAACACTATTATAAGGTTGCTATTCATATGCCATCTTGAGTTCAGGGAAAAATGTGAGGTTTACCTTTTTATTTATTTGTTTATTTAATGGCATTTATTGGTCACCCTTCTTCTAATGGGGGGATTTTTAAATAAATAAACTGCAATGCACTGTACAGTTATGTTTGTGCTAAATCTGCTTGTGACCTTAAAAAGAACATCTGATATTGACAGATATTACTGATGTTAATATCACCTCGGTAGCAAACTAATGTTAGACATCAACATGCAAACCAGTATTACCCATATCCAGATTCTACACATTACTCATTAAGCCACATTGTTAGAGAATAGCTGATAATATCCTACTTACCTTTGCATACGCTGCAGCATCGATTCTCTGGGAGGATGTAGTCTTTTTCTGAGCAGTTCAGTGGAGGACAGGTCTCTGTTACTTTTACTAAAATTCCATTCTGGAAATAAATAATGTTTTTAGAGTGTAACACTGATGAAAGTGGAAGTGATGGAAGGGTTACATAGTTTACAATACCAGAGATCTTTACTAACAACTGTAATAAAGTGACTGACAGTAAACTCTCTCTATTTCTTCACCATATCACATACTGACTCCATGCGCTTGGACACTCCTATTTGCACAATTTAAAATTAAATAGCACTGCTCTTAAATTCAAGAATGCACAGCTCCTTATATTTTTGTGTCGTCTCTTCAACCATTTGCAGGAATCTAAGTGTTTTATGAATGTTTTTTCTTTCTGTTCTTCACACATCGGTTAGCCCTTTTTTAACACTGTGGGATAATTTGATTCTCTGTACTGTATTCATTTATATAATTCAAATGCAACAGACAAATCACAGAAATAAAATGGATATATACTGAATCTCTCTTTGAGGGTAATCCACATGATAGTGATCCACCATACACTAATGGTTACCTATGCCAACTTTAAACTAGGTCACCTTGAGATATTACACCTAACATACTGAAAAATAACAGATGATTTTTTAAAAAAATTCAAAAAAAAGAGGAAATCAGTTCACCATAATCCCGATACTTAGTGACTGATAGCATTCTACCTCTCACATGCATGCCATGGCTTCTGATCCCATTACTACCAGAAATACTACTCCAGATGCAGTATTTTCATATGCCACTTTGCTCTCTGACTGTTAATAACATGGCTTTGGATACCATATCCCCATTTATGCCCTATTATCTAGGCTTGCCCTATTGTCTAGTTGGCCAGGTTTTACCTGGATTTCAGGTATGCCTGCTAGTGTTGATGTAGTCCACCAACTTAGCTTGGATTCTAAATTTTCAATTTTTTAAAAAAAAATTTAAAAGAGGAAAACTCCAGCCTTTACAGAAATGAAAATATGAGGCAAAACATGCAGTCATTGTTCTGGCAATTGTCCTGTGAGAAGCAAGACTTCGATAAGTACAGCTCTGTATGATTAGTCTTTGAAAGACTGGATGTCACAGATCCTGAATAAATTAAAAATTAATCTATTAATGGTTTGAAGTTGCAATGCTAGGAACATATAGCCTAGGTAGTGAAGCCATAGAAGCTAAAGTAAGTGAATGTAGATATTAAATAGCAATGGGGAGATAATCGAGCCCTGTGGCATGCCACAACTGAGACTCCACGGGGCCGATACACTCAAGCTGTACTCTTTGAGGGCGGTTCTCCAAGAAGGATTGGTACCAGGCAAGCACCAGACCACCGATTCCCAGCTTGGAGAGCCTCCCCAGGAGAATACTGTGTTCAACGGTATCAAAATAGGTCTTACACCTTAGTAAATGGATAAAGAAGATTGACAGATGTCTAAATTATATTACAAAATTTTCCAAGCACTCAATGAAGTCTTCCATTCATTTGAGTGGGAGAGGCTAGCAAAGTTATTTTCTCCAAAATCCCCCAGTCAACAAGTTATGTGACTATTCTGGATGGGGTAGTGCAGGACTGGACACCAGGTGGTCTATGGGCCACATGCAGCCGCCCAGCGTCATTTCTGTGACCTCCAGAACTCGTGGTTTTTTTCAGACCCCTACACCTAAATTGTTTATTATTATTTTATTTATTTAGTTTGCTCAAAACATGCATAGAATGAAGGGTGCTTTTTGCTAAGCTTTATGGCCTCCAAAGAATCCCTCCATAAGCCAATTTAATGGCTTTTTTTTAAAAAAAAACAGGATTTTCCAGTTAACACATTTTCTTCAATTAAGTCCATATTTCTATTAAACCCACTGAAGCAAACCATACCACTGCATTAATTTTGGCAAATCAGGTGTAAACTGGCCTCTCTAGCCATGTCCAATCTCTTCTGCTCTTGGGTGAACAGTTCTGAGACCACTGAGACTGCCCACGCCCATGAAGTCCATAATAAAGTGTTTAAACTCTGCTATGAATTCCCTAGCTTAAAGTAGCTCATAGCAGTGAACCAAAACAGAAGCTAGTCTATTTCAGAAGGGGTTTATATGAAGAGAAAAGGGAAGGCAAATATGGGAGATCATATTGGATTGGTATTTGCTGGGGGATGGGATCAAAAAAGTAAAAAAGGGAAAGAATATTAAAGCAAAGATATTCTCTAGTGACAGACAGGCACACCCAGATAGAGAGAGAGAGACACAGAAAAAAGAACATGTTGATTTCAGTAATTTAAAGCCTACCTACATTGGCATCTAGTTATGATATATGGTTCCTAGATAGCACTGTTTGGGACAGAAAAAAAGACCTAATTTGCTTGTTTTTCTACTTAAAGTGATGCATCTTTCCCCTTTAAGAGCTGGCCCGTATCCTTCTGGCACAGGGCTAGGGCATGCAATACAGTATTTGGGATGTATTCTCATTATATGTGCATGGTAGGATGGTCTCAGTTTACTCATTTTTACTCTAGTGAAAGTTCAGACTTGACTTGATTGAGTATTTACTGTTCTGCCTTTCTGCTGATTGTGGTAATTCACACTTGTCAAAAAAAGCCACAACAATTGTTTTGTGTTTGGGTGAAGAGTAGTTAACTAATGAACAAAAGAGTCAGCTTCTGATATTTTCCCTCATTCAGTGTCATTTTTTTGAACAGTAGTGAGCACAAGAGGGTGCTGACTGTAGGCCAGCCATTCTCAAGTATTGTCTTTCAGTGTTGGAAGCTGTCTTCAGTCCTTTTTAAGGAAAAAGGTGGGGTAAAAAGTATTTAAAATAAATAAAGAAAAAATTAACGAGGGCCTGGCACTTTTGAAGGCCATGATTGGAAGCAATTCTCCACACACCACCTTATAAGGTTCATTATGTGACTTATTGTGTTTATGGTCAAGGCCAAAAACAGGTTGAGAATGGCTGCCGTAGACCATCTTGACTTCTGCCATGAGTGTTGTCAACATTCGGCCTGACCTTTGCTATGTAAATTAGGCAAACTTTTCTCTGCTGGCAACACAGATACACTATTATGCAATAATAGTGGGCTATTTCCAGGAGTTTTAAATGGTGGATAGAGAAGAACAATATCCCACATTCATAAAGTGGAATTTTGAAGAATTTAATCTCTGAAAGTACAAGTGTTAGAATGTTGTTTCAGTGGAAGCACACATTTCTCAGAAGTATTAACACTTCTGTGCTAGCAAAAAAAAAAACACCTGTACATGGTGCTCAGAGGTAACACAGTACAATCAAATTTGATCCTGGCTTTGTTTGCCAGCCTGATTCTAAGCTGATGTGCCAGGCGACTGCACTTGAAGCTGCATCCTAAGCCAGTCAAGTGGCACAGAACATTGAACTCTGAACAATATAAAAGCTTCTTAACTTCATAGTGTGCTGACACAATTTTTTACACTACCACTGGCAAATGAGCAGATAGGTTTTGCAAAAGACAGAGGAAAAAAATCAGTCATTAGTCCTTTTCCCTTGTTGCAAAAATCCAAGATGTGTCTGCTTCCTGGATTCAAGCAATCAGAATGACGATCCTCACCATAGCCAAAATATATCTTCTGTTCTTACCAGTAAAATGTTTTCTTGGCATGTCTGCAGGAAGGCATTTAACTCAGCCTATTCTATTTATTGTAACTGTAAACAGGGATGTGCACTGCCCAACCACTGATTTGGTTTAAGGACCCACAGACTGATATCTGTCCTGCCCTGTTCTTGTCTGTGTCCATGTTGATATTTGGACACTTCTGGATCTCCATAGAAAACATCTTTTCCCTGAATGTGCAAATAAAATTGACTTAGATGTGATATATAAATAACATGAAAGATCCATGAAGAGTGCCACGCTACCCACGAATGTTCACTCAGCAGTTGCCTGAGAAATATACAGTGGTGCCCCGCATGATGATGATAATCCGTTCTGTGAAAATCGCTGTTTAGCGAAATCAGCGTCATGCGAGAACCCTTTCCCCATTGGAATGCATTGAAACCCGTTTAATGCATTCCAATGGGGAAAATACCTTATCGTTTTGCGAAGATCACCCATAGAGCAGCCATTCTGTGAGCGCTGATCAGCTGTTTTAAATCGCTGTCTTGCAAAAAAAACGGGCCGAAAAACACCTGTTTTGCGAAGAACAAGCTGCCAATCAGCTGTTTTAAATCATCGTCTTGCGAATAAACAGTCCGTGAAGCATGGACCAAATAGTCATTCAGCGAAATTCCCCCATAGAAATCACTGTTTTGCAAACCAAAATGACGGTCGCAAAACATCATTGTCATGTGGATTTGTTGTTTTGAGGGGTAATCATCTTGCGAGGTACCACTGTACAAATAGACCAGATGCAGTTAATGTTTCAACATTCAGTCACGTATGTTGCCTATCCTTAACCACAATATTTTAAGGTTTATAAAAACAGAAAGTCTATTTGAAACTTAAATTCATTAGATTGTTTTTTTTTTCTTGCAATGAGGTTGGGTCACTTGCTATAAAGGTAAACAACAACAACAACCACCACCACCACCACAACTCTATTCAGGTATTATTTACCTGATTCTTTTCAACATACAAAATTGTAGCAATAGACCTGTCCCCTCCATCATCACCTTCCTCAAACAGACAGCAAAAAATAGGAAGATTTTCTAGCATTCTTACTAGCAAGAAGAGAATCCCTTCACTTCAGATTCGTTCTTTTCCACATGAGGAAAGCAACAATAGAGAGGGTGGGATGGGGCATTTTCCTCCTTGCATGCTGAACAGAACAAAGGGTGTGGTGCAGATAGCAATACACCTCATGTTTGGACTGCTTGTGACATGGTCTGGTTTGAGCAGTCTTCCAGTGACTATATGACGTACAGGAAATCACAAACTATCCGAATCATATCCTGTGCACAATCCGGACCTTTCTGGTTTTGTGGCAGGGTGACTCTTTTTATGGAGCCGGACTGGAATGATCTGGATCAGACCACATATACCTGGAACAGTCACTTTAAAAGAATATCATATCCAGGAAGCAACCCTTCCCAACACAATCCTGCATGATCCTATATTACTGTCTGGTTGCACCCTAAGGAATGTCTCAATTATTACTAAAGTCTGAAAAAGATGGAAGAAGAACCTTTGACATTTTAAGATTAAACCACATGATTTCACTCAAAGGGCAGAAAAAACTGCTTAGTTTCTCTGCTATTTATCTGAGAGCTCATCATTTTCAGGAGCATTTCATCCTTGTCCACCAAAACCTCACTGCTTTCAAAAGCATTAAAAGATCTAGACAGGAAATCAACTGAGCACTGAGAGGACAATATGCCCTTATGAGGTGATACAATGAATGATGTGATGTTATGGACTTATGAAGTGATCCAATTCATGTCACAAAATCAGAAGCAGCAGCACCATGGATGGCTATATGAGTACCTTGTCTAATGGATGGCTATATGAGTACCTTGTCTACATATACATTGGTCCTCCATCTACAGTGGTGCCCCGCATAGCGACGATAATCCATTCCAGGAAAATTGTCGCTATCCGGAATTGTCGCTATACGGAATGAAAAACCCATAGGAATGCATTAAACCCTGTTTAATGCGTTCCTATGGGGAAAAAACTCACCGCTATGCGGAAATCCTCCATCCGGTCACCATTTTCGCTGCCCAGTAAGCGAGGAAAGGGTGTGAAAACACTGCAGGCAGCCATTTTTTCCAGCGGCCATTTTGGAACCGCCGATCAGCTGTTTTTTAACACGCTTACCGATCATCGCAATGCAATGTTTTGCCATTAAATACATCGCAATGCGATCGCAAAAGTGATCACAAAAACTGAATCGCTATGCGGATTCGTCGTTGACCGAGGCACTCGCTATGCGGGACACCACTGTATATGCATCTATATGCACATATAGTGAGAAACAATAAACGGTGCCTAAGTGATTGGCAATGACACAGGACTTCTTACTTCCTGATTAACAGGTGAACTGGCTTTTAATCATCTGATACATCCATCCGATATTACTCTATAAACCTATGCAGCACTTGCTAATCCAGAGGAATAATGTAGCAAGGTGTGTGTTGTTACACATTCTGCTTTAATAGGATCTCCAATCACAAAGTCCCAGTAACTGTACTTGAGGAGTCCTTTTCAGATCTTTTTGCTGAACATGTGAAATTCTAAAAGGCAGCCAAGCCTGCAGGGATAATAGGGGACTTACATACATGTCTTGATCCTCCTTCATACATAAGTCTAAATACATACTGTTCAAAACAATAAATAGTTGTACAGCAGATTTTAAACTAAAAGATTTATTACAGGATCAGATTTCATAGATATCTAGCCTGCTTCTAGATACATGGAGTGAATTTTCAGGGCTACACACCCACACTCACCTCTCTCTCTCTCCGTCTCCCTCCCTCTCCCCCCCCTCCCTCCCTCCCTCTCCCCCCCCCCCCCGTGTTAGTTTTAAAGTTGCCACAGGACTGTACACAGACTAACCTAGCTACTCTGTGGAAACTGGAGGATTCAAAACAATGACATGGTGCAAATAACTGATTAAGAGTATATTAAAATATATGATTCCAGCAACCTCTTTTTGTGAAGGCATACTATGCTGAAAAGCAAAACTAAACCACAAAAATGTATGGGCATGTTATATTACTACCTAGGACATACATATTGGTCCCAAAGACCTCAGACTGCTATGTGAACATATAAGCTTTGTCCAGTCATTAAGTGGGCTAAGCTTGCAAGGAAGGTGAGAATGCTACCCATGCTCTTTCCAATGTTCCATTGTGCCAATGAACTGTCAGTTTGAAGAGGCTCCCCACATGAGCCCAAACACAAGGAAATCAAAGTTCTGGGTTGTGTGGGCCACTATCATAGATGGATGAGTCCCTCCCTCTTCAGACTCTAGGTAAAGGATCCCCTTGACAATTGTCCAGTTGTGTCCGACTCTAGGGGACAGTGCTCATCCCCGCTTTCAAGCCGTAGAGTCAGCGTTTGTCTGGATACAGTTTCCATGGTCACATGGCCAGTGTGACTAGATATGGAACGCCGTTGTCTTCCCACCGTGGTGGTACCTATTTATCTACTTGCAGTTGCATGCTTTCGAACTGCTAGGTTGGTGGGAGCTGGGACAAGCGACAGTAGTTCAATCCATCGTGTGGATTCAATCTTACGACTGCTGGTCTTCCGACCTCGCAGCACAGAGGCTTCTGCAGCTTAACCCGCAGCACCACCATGTCCCATCTTCAGACTCTAGCCTCATATAAATAAAAAGATAACAGAGGGTCTGGGGTTAGCTTCCCCTCCTCCTTTGTGCTTAGACCACTCAAATACGGTGCAAATGAATAAAGCTATTCATGAATACCACTCATTACTAGCACCTACAGAGTTTCTGCACGTCTTCAGAAGTGAAATAGTGTCTACTTACATCATAACTATGTACATGCTTTCTCAGTAGAAAGTCCCATGGAGTTTAATGGGGCTTATCCCAAAGTACGTACATAGAACTGCAGACATACAAGCTCTTTAAAAAAAAAACTTACACGGCATTCTCTGCAGTTCTTTGTGAAAATCTTCTGACCTTCTGCCAACACTTTTCCTCCATAGATGCATTTGGCTAGAATTTGAAAAATAAATAAAGATATTAGCATTTAGTCGTAAGTGCATATAAATTATACACTTCAGTAAAAACAACATTGCCTAAGTAAATATAGATATACTGTTGTAAATATGATGTAGTCATTTCGATTTCAGTAGCAGTCAGTGTTAATTGCTCTCATTTATTTTGACTGCAATAGTAAATTCGTTACAAAAACTATTATCTTCAAGCATTTCTCTGCACAAAGTGACAAACTAGGCTACTTAGTGACCTGAAATAATAGAAGAAGCAGAACAGATATTGAACTCAATTCATTAACAGATTACTCATGGCAGTGATGTTCTGTAGATCAGCAAAAAGTATTAAAGTCAAGCCTGTATGGCCTACTCAAAGTGTTGAAAAATTAGATGGACAGAACAATGTATCACAACGTAGATATTCTAATGAAACCTACAGTATCAAGACGGGTGAAAACAGAAACATTCCCTTGTGTCCCTTATGAGAGTATCTCAGAGAGACACAACTACCACAACTAAATAAATCACTGTCACATAGACTGAGTTAAGAAACAAATGGAAAAATCAAATACAACGATACACCCTGAAGAAGATCTGTGTCTTCAAGAGCACTATCTTATAAGCTATCACATTCTGTTAATTTTAATAAGGCTTACTCCCCATGAAGTGAGTTTAGGATTGCAGCATAGATCAGCCATTCTCAATGGGGCCCATATGGCCCCGCCAAGGGGCCCTGGAACATTTGAAGGGGAACACAGATTGGAAACAATTCTTCACACACCACCTTATAGGGTTCATTGTGCGCCTTATACAATTCTGATTTGGCCTATATTTCTTTCATATTGTGTTTATGACTGTGGCCAAAAAAGGGTTGAGGATAATTGGTCTAGGTTACAATTTGAGACAGAGCTCAGAGAAGTTACTTTTTGGGGCAAAAACTCCCAGAATCCATAGCCAACATAGCCCATGCTTGCTGAAAGGCTTGGAGCAAGGGAACTTTTAAATTGGTGGATCTGATTTTGTTTTTTTTTTCTTGTTGTTGTTGTTGACTTCTGAACACCAAATAATTGCAATTAGCAATACGAATTTGCACATGTTTTACTCCTTACATCATTTTAACTGCAGAAAGCCAAGGTAATCCCCATAAATACTTACCCGGGGTGGCAATTTGTAGCCCAGCAATGAGGGACACTGTCAGCCTGCCTCCATCTTTGGACGCCTTTTTCCTAAGCTCTTATGTATCAAGGAAGGGTTCCAGAACAAGCCCTGCTGGCTATCCAGTCTCAATGGACGGTGATGCTTTGCAGTGGAGCTCCCAGTCCTGTATGGCTGGGGGATTAAATGGAGCCCCATGACAGTTCTGGCAGTCACCATGCGGACTTGTCCCACCCAACCAACCTAATTTTGTTATAGTTTTATCTAAATGAATAGGTAGTATGGTGTTAATAATATATCATAATTTTGTTTTGGACAGTTGGAGTCAAGGGAACTTTCCCCACCATAGTGAATTCACACCCAGGCGTGTGATTACAACTCCATAGTTACCCAGCAATGTGCTGGGTTGGTGGATATCAGATGAAAGGCTAGTCACACAATACATAGATCTGCTCCTTATGCTGTACCAGTGCTATCCTACTGTAGCCAATACACGCAGTGGCCTTTTTATATACATAACCGTTACGGGGGTGTTTCTGAATTTTCTCACCTGGAACACTCACATACAACTAGGTTTGCAGCAGTCTAGTACACCTTTTTGTACCACCACATGCCTTTTGATTCATACTAGATTTCCACATATACAAAGAAATATATTTTTAAAAAAGGCATTCAAATGAAGGCATGTTTCTCAGTTTCTAGACACATATATGGAATGTCTACAGAGGCCTCTGTTTTTTCAAGAAAGTATACTATATAAACTGTTCTAAAACTAACCAAAAATTAATTCCATTATATACCTCCATGAGATATGCCAGATTTTTCTCTCTCTCTCAATCATATTGTTTAACTCTTCTATAGAATTCTAAGCCACCAATATGCCATTTGGATCATGTTGCTACACATGTTGTTTGATTCTTTCCCCCTCCCAAGGACTTCCAATAATACAACATTTATTTCCAGAATTTTTATACAGAGCTAGTGACCCCCAGATACTGCCTCCTCTTGTTCTTCCAGCAGTGATACCACTCCTGTCAGTATATTTATAGTTTCTGCCAAACAAGAGCAGGAAAGAGGTTTTGCCTTCTGATCTCTGTTTTGATGGGATAGCACTGACACTTGAGGCAAAAAAATATAGATAAATGCAATGTGACTAGACTACAAATCCATGCACAAAATGACTAGCCCACGGTTCTTAAAAAGACTTGTAGTCTCTTTTGAGGTTATTGGTTCCTGCAACAGAAATCATTGCTGGCAACAGAGTGGATATTGGATGCAATGCTTAACTCTATGTTTGGCTAGAACAACAAAAGAAATTGGCTTGGGTTTTCTTATTTCACTAGATAGGTATCTGACAGGATGCCCTATACTGTACTTTGAATTAATAAAGTCAGAGAAATTAATTCCCCCAGGTTCAGTCATTTGTATAGCTAAACTGGGTGTTTTATATATCCAAAGGTTTCTGCCAACAACACTGTGTAACAAAACTTGTTCATTGCTTCCCACATGCTCCTGTGTCACTAAAAGCCATCATAATTTTTTTTAAAAAAAAATGTATTTAACCTCGGTACAAAAGAGTACCAAAGAACATGACATTTTCAGTTATTTTAGCACATTTCTCCTTCAGGAATTTCAAGTGCTACAGAAAGTGTCTTGCTTGAAATGTGTGTGTGTGTGTTTAGTCGTTTAGTCGTGTCCGACTCTTCGTGACCCCATGGACCAGAGCACGCCAGGCCCTCCTGTCTTCTACTGCCTCCCGGAGTTGTGTCAGGTTCATGTTGGTTGCTTCGCAGACACTGTCCAGCCATCTCATCCTCGGTCGTCCCCTTCTCCTCTTGCCATCACACCTTCCTAACATCAAGGTTTTTTCCAAGGACTCTTTTCTTCTCATGAGATGGCCAAAGTACTGGAGCCTCAGCTTCAGGATCTGTCCTTCCAGTGAGCACTCAGGGTTGATTTCCTTTAGAACTGATAGGTTTGTTCTCCTTGCAGTCCAGGGGATTCTCAAGAGCCTCCTCCAGCACCACAATTCAAAGGCATCAATTCTTCGGCGGTCTGCTTTCTTTATGGTCCAGCTCTCACTTCCATACATCACGACAGGAAAAACCATAGCTTTGACTATTCGGACTTTTGTTGGCAAGGTGATGTCTCTGCTTTTCAAGATGCTGTCCAGATTTGTCATCGCTTTCCTCCCAAGAAGAAGGCGCCTTTTAATTTCAGGGCTGCTGTCTCCATCTGCAGTGATCATGGAGCCCAGGAAGATAAAATTTGACACTGCCTCCATATCTTCCCCTTCTATTTCCCAGGAGGTGATGGGACCAGTGGCCATGATCTTAGTTTTTTTGATGTTGAGTTTCAGACCGTTTTTTGCACTCTCCTCTTTCACTCTCATTACAAGGTTCTTTAATTCCTCCTCACTTTCTGCCATCAGAGTGGTATCATCTGCATATCGGAGGTTGTTGATATTTCTTCCGGCTTGAAATAGCTTTCTCCTTATAATACATATTCAAGCTTCCTTGTATTAACACACTGGTTTCTATAATGTATTGGGCTCACCCCACACCCTTCTTATATTATAGTCTTCTAGATGTCTTGCACGCTCTTGCAAGATAGTTGGATATTGATTTTCTTTTAGATATTTATTAAATCTTCCACTTTTTTGTATACATTCTGTTCCAAACTACTGTAATGTCAGCTTGTGCAAGTGTGTGTGGAAATCAATGCAAGACTTGAAAAAGACACTCTGCCACAGGGGGGAAAACAAGGTGACTGCTATACCATCATGCACAGCTCGTGTCACTTTTCCAAAGACACTGGCTACAGGACAGCTGCAATACAATTATCCTCATCACGGTTTCTACCTTACTAGAAAATAAAGATGAGGACAAGAATGTGGCTAAAGAGTCATTTTTTTATTATTCTGCTAATGTACTAGTGATGTTTTTATCATGTGCTTTTCCCCCTAACAGGTTCAAGGCAGAATAGACAGCTCTTCTTCCCACTCTACCCTTATAACAACCCAGGGAAACAGGTCAAGCATAGCCATATAGCAAGCTTATTGGCTCACTAGGGACTTGGACTTCCATCTCCCAAGAGCCAGACCAACACTTTCTACTATTACACTACACTAGCCTTCAGCTCAAGAACAACACTAGATAGGTAACACAAGCCAGTGAGGCCTCCAGAAGAATGCCAAAAGATGGCAGCATACAAAGAGATATCTGTGCAAACGTTGAACTCAAGATAATGATGTGCAAAAAAAGAGAGGCTTGAACAGCTGATCCCTGATGTTTGTGGAAAGCATAGTCTGGAGTCTGCATCTTTTTCCAACAATAAAGGAGCAGTGGGACATTGCCCACACCATTGCATCACATTTTCCCTTGCAGCTCCTACAGTGGCCATCACACACACACACACACACACACACACACACACACACACACACACACACACACACACACACACACACACACACACACACACACACACACACACTTTTCAAATCTCATTTCAAAGAGATTCACTGGTTACTCTAACTTGAGCTTTGGATTCAACTCAGCATGTCAAACCTGTAAAATCTCATCTAGTCTATTCTTTCATGGTGGCCATGTATTCCAGTTATCCTTTGTAGCATTCTTTGTTATTAGTAGTTCTAATTTGGTTTTAGGCCTAAGAACAGTCAGAGAAACTTGCTGAAACTTTGCACTTAGCTTCTGAAAAAAATAAAAAAATTACACCACAGTAGAGTGTGACAACAACATTGTCTAGGCATTAACAGTTGTCCATTTTCCCCTAATAACTTGTCTTTTGAAATCAATTGGCTGTTGTTTGATGGGCAGATTGCTCAAATGGGGCAATGTAATTAAATAAAATGCAGTGCCGATCTTCTAGCTGGGCTGCAGCCATATCACTAATAGAGATATATCACGCGAGATAGGCAGGATATCTGGACTAACAGCAAGAGAAGTGTGCCCTACATCAACAAATAATACCCATGCTCTCTGGTGATGCTCTCCAAATATGCCAGGCTTCCCCTGGAGGAGTCCACCAAGAAGTGTCTGAGCCTATTGGGCCAGAGGACACTGAGGTAGTGGCTACTCCTGTGGCCCTTGGGCACTTGAAGCTAAGGTCAACCACAGAGAGGAGTTAGAAGAGTCAGAAGAGGGTGCACAGTCCCCCTCTTGCCCTGGAAGAGTGTAAATGATAAAAGCATAGGCTTTGTACTACCTGACAGAGGACTCATACACAAAGCACAAAGCAGAAGTCCTCCTGGGAAGAAACTATAAAGAGAACCTTTACAATTGAGCCTTGGGTAGGATCCGAAAAGCTCCTTTGTCAGACAGAAACATTTTCTGGAAACCATGTTTAGTCCCAGCCTTGGAAGCATTCTTGAGACCTTGGATACTTGGCTTGCTAGAATCTATACTTGTCTGAATTTTGACCGGACCAGCTTGGACTATCTATGCCAGAGCCCTTGCTCCCTGACAAAACAACTCTGGTTAGAATTCACTGACTCTCTCCTGCCACACTTAATTTCCTTATTTTCTACATTGCCCCAGAGATTGCCTAATCTGAAATTCAACAAGAGAAGATGGTGCAGGAGGTTATTTTTCAACTCCAAAGACGGCTGTCTGTATTTTACAGCTTGATGTAGAGAAGAAAGAAAACCTTGCAAACAGTCAGACTTTGCCTTAAAGACAGTTCTGATCTCAAAATTGCTTTCTGTATTTGAGGGATTAACTGAAGATAAGAAAGAGAAAATCAGAAACATCTCTTCAGAAAACATCACCATGCATTTCAAAAGTGAAAATGCTTGTTACTTTGACCCATGAGCAACAACAATAGAAGGATAATCAGGCTGCTCAACAAGCCCTAAAGAAAGAAAATTATAGCTGATGTTATCCATAACTAAACGGACAAATGGCAGAGTAATCAATCCATATAGTATCATCAGTATGGACAAAATGTACATTTCCAGTGGATGGTGTTGTGTGCCCCTCCCAAGTACTGTCCCCGAAGTGCATCATGCTGTCAAGGCACTGGCACTAGCAATCAATTTCAATCAACTTTAATAGGTCTACTTCTCTTAATAGACATTCCAAGTCAGTACTGCAGCAACAAGATGGGTTTAGTGCCAATCAAAGCACTGGGACAAACTCTGATTGTTCACATTTTAATCAGATGACGTGAAACAAAACAAAAGCTCTCAAAGAGTAACTTACATTCCTGCAACAGCAGACTGCAAATGCAACGCTCTATCTGATCTCTTAACCATGGTTAAGAGGACTGGGAGTACCCTACAGGCTTTTAACACCCTTTCATTTCCCCCAAGAAAATGTCCCATCATTTCTAATCATTAACATGAAAAATAGGATATTAGCTATCATTCATTTTCTGTGAATTTATGAATTCTAGATTAATGCATTACATACTATCACTTGCACACATTTCTAGATTGAGGCTACCAAGGTCAGAAGCTGATGCAGAATGTGGCTGGCTAGTTACATGCAGTGAATATCTGAATATCTAGATCTCTCTAGAGTGGTCTGTGCGGATTGGCTTTACACTCTTACTGAACGCTTACTGAGATGAATGGACAAAGTATTGGTCTAGCAGGTAGCGAGAAAAATTGACCATGAGAGGTAGAGAATGCAATGCAATGGTCTAGTCACAGCATTCTAGACATCCAAACACATTTCAAAGGCAGCTTCACAAAGAACAAATGTTACAGTAGTCCACCACGCCTACATCAGATTCATATTTATGTGCACTATCTGGCACACCAGAAAGCACATTCTTGGCAAGGATATACTAGTAAAAGTACACAATGGCAAATGCGCTCCTGGCCACTACAAAAAGCTGACCATCCAGACCTGAATTATGGAGCATACCTACTATTTATAAATCAAAATGTTTTTATATCCAGTACAGATCAAGCTTCTATTCCCTGAACTATATTTTCATAGATCAGGCCATATCTGCCTTGTTTGAATTAAAGAGTTTGCCCTTAGCCAATCTATTAATAATGGAACTGGAAAACGTCCCTCCAAAAACTCCAGTATTCTAAACAACATAATCTGATTTATCATATTTATTCGACTAAGTACTAAACAAAACTTTTCAATATTTCAACCGTTCATAAGAATGAGAACTCAATTATTTGATTAGGAAAATAATACAGCACACAATGTGGTTTCAATATTATATTTAGACAGACAGAAGGACTTTATGCAGGGGCTTGAGCCCTGGATACCTGAAGGATTGCCTCCTTCCATATGAACCTACCCAGTAGTTAAGATCTAGCCAGGGGACCCTTTTGAAAGAGCCATCCCTCAAGGAGGTAAGAGGGATGGCTTGTAGACAAAGGGCCTTTTCGGCAGCTGCCCCCAGACTATGGAATGCCCTCCTGAGATTCGTCTGGCGCCGACGCTGATGACATTTCAGCACCAGGTTAAAACCTTCCTGTTCTAGAAGGCTTTTAATTGAAATAATATCAACTATGAGTCCTGATGGCAATTTTTATATATTTTAATTGTATTTTAATTGTTTTATCTTTTTTATTGTATTTTAATTGTTGTAAGCCGCCCAGAGACCTTTGGGTAGTGTGGGTGGCATATAAGTTAAATAAATAAATGCCTTCTGAGACCACTTATGTGGCACACAAACACTCCCATGCTGAAATGTCGTTATCTACTCCTCAACTGCCTGGAGAAGATTTTGAAAGAGTTGCAGCCCATCTCCAATGCACAAAAATGGAAATGAAAGCAAAATGAACATCATGGCACTTTTAAGTTCAACAAATTTATTTCAGTATTGGCTTTCATTGATTACACTCCCATTTCTTCAGAATCACATCTATAAGACATGAGCCTTCACAAAATTATGCTCAGAAGTCCAATGCAGAGAGAGGGAGCAGCAGAACTACAGCATGGTTACTAATATCAAAAGTTGCAAAAACTTCCCACAGAACATCATGTCAAACAGAGAAATACTCCCCCTTTCCAGTTCCCAGTAGAGACTCTCCATCAAAATAGGGAGGTAGAATCTGCTCTACAGTCAACTCTGAAAGCATGTAAAAAAGGATCTAGGAGTTTCATCTCACATAAGGCTCAGACACCACCATATACTCCAGCACCTTTTCCTAGAATGGAATAGTGCCATTTTATTTAGGACTGTCCCTGAGATCTATTTAAACTAAAGATGGTATGCACTGAACAAAGGACATTCCTAGGGGTGGAAATTAGAGGCATGATAGCAGTCAGTGGGTTTCCCATACAATGTAGTGCTTGACAGGTTTAGGTGAAACCTGGAGGAATTGTTAAATACAGTTTTGTGCATAGAAATAAGCATTTGTCAGAATCAGTGTTATAAAGAAGCAAGGCTAGAATTTATCCAGCTGAGTAAATTGTAACAGCTGAGAGAGCAATCCCAGGATTGACTAACCCTGGGATAAAGCTAGCAGACCTAGCACACACACTCTGTGGTGGTGTTCATGACTTTGTGTACCTTGGCTCAACCATTTCTGACACCCTGTCCCTGGATGTCGAGCTGGATAAATGCATTGGCAAAGCAGCTACCATGTTCTCTAGACTCTCCTATTTTGATGGAGAGTCTCTACTGGGAAAGAGATACCACGGTAGTTATTGTAGTCGCCCCTGTCGCCTTTGTTCTTATACAATGTGGCGATGTTTGCATCCTTCATGTCCTGTGGTACTCCACCTTCCCTCCAGCAAAGACAAAAGACTTCATACAGCTTGGTGGTGATGATCTCTTTACAGCACTTCAAAACTTCAACGGGGATGTTGATCTTTCCAGGTGCCTTGTCAGAGGCAAGGGAATCCAAGGCCACTTTTATTTCTGCTAAAGTTGGTTCACTGTCCAGCTCTTCCAAGACAGGCAGGCACTCAATGTTATTTAATGCCTCTTCGGTTACTACATTGTCTCTAGAATATAGCTCAGAGTAGTGCTGCACCCAGCGTTCCATCTGCTGTGCTCGGTCCTGGATGATCATGCCTGTAACAGACTTCAAGGGAGCAGATTTCTTCTGTATTGGACCTAAAGCCTGCTTGATACCGTCATACATTCCCTTGATGTTACCTGAGAGCAGAGCTGAAGCCAATAGTCATTGGAACATCTCCTGGCAGTCTGTTGGACTTGGCTATGAGCAGCTCGAAGAGCCTGCAAGTTGTACTCACTAGGACAGGCTTTGTATGCTGCTAGAGCTCTCTTCTTATCCTCGATGGTTGGAATCAACTCCTCCGAATGGGCTTCGAACCTGTTGGCCGCCTTTTTGGTCTTCTTGCCAAATGTGGACAAGGCAGTGTTATAAGCAGCGAAATGTTCCCATCGTTCAGGTGCATTTGCATCAGCTGGGCCTGGAAGGGTTTCCTGAAGCGCTTGGGCAAATTCCTCCACTTTTCTTTGATTGTGAATCTTGTTGATGTCAATATGTGGTCTTCCTTCCTTTTTAGTGTGATACAATCTCTTTGTTCGCAGTTTTATTCTGCTACACACCAGGGAGTGATCAGTACCACAATCAGCACTCTGGTAACTGTGTGTGATCGTAATACTAGGAAGGCTAGAACGTCTAGTGAGGATCAAATCAAGCTGATGCCAATGTCTCCAGGAAACTCTGTGTTGAGGCTTTGTATTAAAGAACGTGTTGGTGACACAAAGACCATAATAACAGCAAAACTCCATAATACAGTGGGGTCTTGACTTGAGAACTTAATCCGTATTGGAAGGCGGTTCTCAAGTCAAAAAGACTGTAGGTCAAGTCTCCATTGACCTACAGTGCATTGAAAACCGATTAATCCCGTAACAGGCCGTTTTTGTTCCATTTTGGTTTTTTTCTGGTCTGTAAGTCAAATCTCAGTCTGCAAGTCAAACCTAAATTTTGCGGCCAGAGAAGTCTGTAACTCAAAAAGTCTGTAAGTCAGGCCGTCTGTAAGTCAAGGGTCCACTGTACAACTATTCTGCTATCAACATTCTGCTATTCTGCTATCTGCTTGGTGTCTTCATTTCTCAGGGAAGTTATTTTTGGTTAGCTCCACCTGGTGCATCCTGGTAATACCGCAACTCTGTCAGTGCTGATATGAACTTTGTGCAATTGCATCACGGTATCTCAAAGGTGTACTCATTATGTGTTCCAGTCCAGCCTTTTTTTCATAGAAGAATGAAAGTACTTAAAGTTCTGGTATAATTTCTCCAGTGATTCCTTGCCAAGAGATTAGATGTCAGGGACATCATTAACATTATGAAAACCTTGGGCTAAATAAACCCTGCCAGGTCCCCTTTACATTGGTAGGTCCCAGCCGTAGGCTGACCTGGCAGTAGTAGGAATCTGTTTTAATTTCCCAGAATGTCTTTGTTGCTGTTGCAGTCTGAAATATTGTGGGAAACAAAAACAGACCCTCCCACAACTACCAAACTACATTTGGCCTGAACATGCTAGACACTCTACATACAAGCATAGGGTATAGAATAATTCTATGGTGCCAATGAATAGTCTGCCTCTCTATTTCAGCAGAGAAAAATAGAGAAAACTGAACTTATAGTTGTGGAAACAGAACATGCTGTACTCACAAAGTGACTTCACCAAGGTATACTATTTCCCCTCTCCACAAAACTCCTTGACGAGTATTTTCTTCTAATCATACTTCTCGCCAGTGCTTTCTGCGTTATGCAAAAAGAAACTCTACAAACACAAATGAATTAAAAATGGGGTTGCTCTCTATCATCCAGTGGGCATGTTTTACCTAAAGTTTAGACATGTCACCCGGTGCCCCATTGACTGGGATTCTAAGATTTATTTTCTCTCTTTTTAAAAATCTCTAATCCTTACAGAATATCCAGTTGCTGTTTAGTCAACAGCTTTGTAACAAACAAACCTGTACATGTGATAAGCCTAATATGTGAAGACACGTACTGTTTGACAGGCTTCCATGGATGTGTCAACTAAAAACTGGACAAATGCATGTTTGCAAAAGAAAACAAAGGCTCAGGGTGAGCTTTCATGGATCAAAATCCATTTCCTCAGACACAGGAAAACAAATTCATGGCCTGTACACAGGCCCATGGATAATTCCCGGTGTGTGTAGTGGACAGAGTGATGGAGCAGGACTCTGGAGAATAGGGTTTGAATACCTGTTCAGCCAGGAAACTCACTGGAGTAGTGGAAGTTGTAAAACCACTCCTTAAATACCTCACTTACATTGAAAGCTCCATTAGGGTCTGACTGACTTGACAGCATGCAACACACACACATATCCTCATGACCAAGTGAGAATTGTTGTTCTTTAGTCATTAAGTTGTGTCCAACTCTTCGTGACCCCAGACCAGAGCACGCCAGGCCCTCCTGTCTTCCACTGCCTCCCAGAATTTGGTCAAATTCATGTTGGTAGCTTCAGTGACACGGTCCAACGATCTTGTCCTCTGTTGTCCCCTTCTCCTCTTGTCTTCACTCACTCAGGGTATTTTCCAGGGAGTCGTCTCTTCTCATCAGATGGCCAAAGTATTGGAGCTTCAGCTTCAGGATCTGTCCTTTCAGTGGGCACTCAGGGCTGATTTCCTTCAAAATGGATAGATTTGTTCTCTTTGCAGTCCAGAGGATTCTCAAGAGTCTCCTCCAGCACCACAATTCAAAAGCATCAATTCTTTGGTGGTCAGCCTTCTTTATAGTCCAGCTCTCACCTCCGTACATCGCTACTGGAAAAACCATAGCTTTGACTATGCGGATCTTTCTCGGCAAGGTGATGTCTCTGCTTTTTAAGATGCTCTCTAGGTTTGTCATTGCTTTCCTCCCAAGAAGCAGGCGTCTTTTAATTTCCTGGCTGCTGTCACCATGTGATCATGGAGCCCAAGAAAGTAAAATCTGTCACTGCCTCCATATCTTCCCCTTCTATAAGTGCGAATACAGATAATAAACAAAGGGAGAATAGTTTGTTAACACAGGAATGGGGCTATCAAGCTGCTAATTACCGTATTTTTTGCTCCATAAGACGCACCTGACCTTAAGACGCACCTAATTTTTAGAGGAGGAACATAGGGAAAATATATTCTGAACCGAATAGTGTAATAAAATATTTAATGAACTATAACAGAATAACATTTGAACCATGTAAAGTGAACAGCAGTCAACAGTGGCATTAATATAGACCATTATCAGCCAGTGATAAGATCTATACCACTCTACCTATATTTTACATTTCCTTTCATCCACCTCCTCCCCGTGCTTATAGAAATGTCTCAATGACAGATGAGATTGTTGTGCAACTCTGCCCAGCTACAGCTCAAGCCTATATTAAGTTAGAAATGGTTTGTCTGATTTGGCACTGCTTTGAGAGGTCCCTTTTAGTTGTGTGGAGGATCAATAGTGGAATTAAACGATTTAACAGCAGGTTTTCCTTATTTACTTTAGGTTATACAAAAGAACAGCAATACAAAGCTTAACCTGATCCCATTCACCAGCAGTAGCACATGCTCAGCATAAGACTAAATCTCCATTTTCTGACATAATTGAATGTTTATAGCATGCAAGGCACAACAGGTTAGGCCACACAAAGCCAGGAAGAATGTTCTTGATGAGCCAAAAAACCTGAATACAAACTATAGTAGCTGAAATCAGGAAGCAGGTACTGTAATCCAGTTAGAAATCACAAGGCACAGTTAGTTTCCTTGCTGCAACACCCTTTGGAAATACATTCTCTATTAGATGCCCAGAACTAGTTGAAAAGTTTGCAAGTTGAATCCAAATTTCCCATAGAAATGCATTGAAAATTAATTAATGCATTTTTTTTGGGGGGGAGGTCAGAAACTTTTAAAAACTTTTTAAAAAATCACTTACCAGGTACTGTAGACTGAGCCTTGCTCTTCACAGTGCCTTGGTAGACCCCAGAACAGCCAAAAAAGAGCCCCACATAGCTAAAAGCCAGCAGGCAGACAGCAGACGGCAACCATTTTGTGCTCTTCTCCGCTCCTGCTCCTTTCCCCTCCCCTCTCCCCACCTAACCGCTGATCGGTGCTGGTCTGAACACTTCCTAGGCAGCTTTTAAAGCAATTATGCACGTTTCTACACAAGCAGGTTTGAACTCAAACGGAGCACCTTTTCACCCAAGCACTAACCCCAAACAAACAGCTTTTAAACTAAATTTCACATTTTAAAACGACAATACCAGGCAGTCCCAGGTCTCTCTTCCAGCTCTCTAACTGCTTGGATTAGCAAGGAAGCAGACAAGCAGCCTCTTGTCTGCTTCCTTGAGGAGCTTCGTGGCGCAGTGGTTAAACCGCTGTACTGCAGCCAAAACTGTGCTCACGACCTGGGGTTCAATCCCAGGTAGCCGGCTCAAGGTTGACTCAGCCTTCTATCCTCCGAGGTCGGTAAAATGAGTACCCAGCTTGCTGGGGGGGGGCAATGTGTAGCCTGCATAATTAACTTGTAAACCACCCAGAGAGTGCTTGAAGCACTATGGGGCGGTATATAAGCAGCACACTTTGCTTTTGCTTTGCTCTTCACTAACTGAAAGTTTGAATTTCCCTGCTTTCCCTTCCTTCCCCGCATATTAGGTATGTTAATATCTGTGCACTGGAGGATTGTGGGAGGAACATCCAGGCCCTGATGGGGGTCCTGTGTGGCATCCCAAAACACTGAGTAGCTCTCTTGGCCTCTTTCGGGACTGGGGCTGTGCAGCCCTCTTCTGATCAGGAGGTGCAGCCGGGGGGGGTTACCATGCCTTTGGGGGACAGGGCACAGAAAGGTGCAGGAGTTGCAAGGGCCATTCCAACTCATACCTGGCAGGGGAGATACCATGATCATCAAAGTGGTTTTCCCAGGGTGAGGCTCATCTATTGCACTTTGGATGTGCTGACCCCTGTGATTTCCCCAAATATGGGAAAATCAACTGCCTAAGTGGAGGACTGTGTTTGTGGTTTCCCCTGGTTTTTCTAGAATTACTCTTTCCCCTTTGGTCCTTGGCTGTTTTCACTGCCTGCTGCCATAGGCCTGTTGGCCTTGCTGGTTTTCCAGGTGGGCTCCAGGAAGCAGATCCTAGAAAGCCAGCAGTGCAGAATGGTGAGGTCCAAACAGCAAGGAGTCTCTGGTGCTAGTTCAGAGGCCTCCCATCATGGCACTGGGGGGCTTCTGGGTGGTGGTGGTTGAACCCCTTTTTTACTGTATTCATTCCATAAGACGCACATACTTTCTCCCCCACTATTGGGGGGGAAGTGGGTCTTATGGAACAAAAAATACAGTACTTCAATTAGCAGGTCCTGGCCAAGGTAACAGTTATAGGCCAAATGGACTGGACTGCCACAGGAATGCTAAGAGATGTTTCTGGAACAGAAGTTACAGTCAATCAAGAAAGAACAGCTGTTTTGTAAGACATTGCAGAAAGTTGGATTACTAATATATGCAGTGTGCTAAGGTGATCTTTATTGAGGCCCATAGAGATGCACTGGAATTTATTATGTAGACAATTTCTCCTGTCTCCCTCCCAAGCCTCTCTTTGTAATTCCTTTTTTTCTGTAATAGCTACTCTGAAATCCATAATAGAATGTCCTGGGAGGCTGAATTGTTCTGAAATGTGTTTCTTTCCTTTGTTGTTCCTGATATCAGATTGTGTCCCATTCATTGCTTTCACTGAAAATTTGTCCTGTTTGTCCTGCATTGAAAGCAGAGCGGCACTGCTGGCAGAAGACAACATAGATCACGTAAGAGGAGGAACAGATATGTATAATCCTAATGTTGTGGCTGACATTGTTGTCACCCTTGATGATGCAGTGTAGAACAGGAGCACAACTGGAATCAAGGTATATGACAGGGTCTTGTCCCTGCCTCTGTCTCCATCTTGTGCTGCCCATTGTGTGTGAGTAGTTGTTTAAGGTTGTGGAGGGGTGTTGTTTTCTATGGGCAAGAATGGGTTGGTCTGGGAGAATGAATACTATTCTCCAGAGTAGGTGCAGCTCATTGATGATACAATATGCCTCAGTGGTTTCAGTTGGGATCTGTAGATAATTAACTAATGGTTTTCTATCATTATCTCTATTAAGTATGCCTTGTGTCAATTGTTCTTGGGCACCAGTCTGGCTCTATCAATTTACTTTTTTAGTATGTTCAGTGAGAGGGATGTGGTGGCGCTGCGGGTTAAGCCGCACAAGCCTCTGTGTTGTAAGGTCAGAAAACCAGCCGTTGTAAGATTGAATCCACGCGACGGAGTGAGCGCCTATCGCTTGTCCCACCTCCTGCCAACCAAGCAGTTCAAAAGCATGTAAATGCGAGTAAATAGGTACCACCATGGTGGGAAGGTAACAGTGTTCTGTGTCGAGTCGTGCTGGTCACGTTACCATGGAAACTATCTATGGACAAAATGCTGGCTCTACGGCTTGGAGATGGGGATGAGCACTGCGCCCTAGAGTCAAACACGACTGGACTAAATGTCAAGGGAAACCATTACCTCTACCTATATTGAGTGAGCATTGTAGTTTAAGAAATGCATGCTCTAACTCCATGAGCTCTAAGCTCTACCCTGTGGTTCTAAGCAAATTTGGTTTTATAAGAAAGCAGGTCCATAGACAGTGGACTAGGTGGTGAGTTTTGTGTGGAAACTGGAGGCATGCTAACTGTCAGTGGGTTTCCCATATAATGTAGTGCTGACCCTTGTATAATTGCATTGTGGTATCCAGAAGGTGTACTCATTGTGTTTTCTGCTCCAGTCTTTGATTGATAGAAGAACTGAAGTTATTGAAATCCTGGTAGAATTTCTCCAGTGGTTCCTTGCCATAAGTCCTGATAATGAGGATGTCACAGGTTTCTAAGCACATGAATTGAGGTGGTGGTGGGAGGACATCAGGAATATGTTTGCATACTGTGCAGCCATACACGTGCACATAGCTGTTTCATTGATCTTGACAGATATGCTGTTGTCAAAAGTGCAAGAATGATGTCAGTTACAAAGTCACACAGGTTGGTAGCCAGATTTGTCACAATCTCATTTGGAATAGTGTTTTTGCTGGCTTGTAGACCATCTTTATGAGAACTATTGGTGTAAAAGTACCTGTACATCCACTATGGTCAGGATGGTGGCCTTTGGAAGACTGTGAATGTTGTTTCTTAGGAAGTCTTTTCTAGCTGTTATGTAGCTTGGGATGTTGGAAGCATATAGTTTAAGAACAAGGTCTATATATTCAGATCCCCTTGATACGATGGTGCCAATACTTGATACAATAGGCCATCCAGGGTTAACCAATTCATATATATTTTTGGAAGTAGGTAAAAGTTGTCATTCTGTCATTCTGTCAACTCCTGCGATGTCGCTGGAACCAGTTGTATTGGCTCTTGCCTTTCCCTTGGACTATTTCAGTGATGTGGGATTTGCTGGTTGGGTAACAGCCTATCCTCCATATTATTTTACCTAGGCTTTGTGCCCTGGAGAGGACACTCCAGCTTCACGTACAGCATAAAAACACTAGACGCTGTTCCAAGTCCTCCATACAGAGCATATTATCATAATCTCTCGAGACTGAAGGATGCCTATGATAAGAAGAAGCCTGGTTGCAAATCTTGTGGTATGTTAGGATTTTATCACATCATCTCCAGGAAATTCTTTCATTGGGATTACTAGTTCTTTTTAGTGCTCAGCACTTGGGTCTCTGGTTAGGAGGTTGTAAAGGTGACAATCTCTCCTTTATTAATCTCCCTGCTGAAAATATTGGGGTTGTTTCTGTAGCTGTGGATACATGAACGCTGCAAATACATGGAAGGCTCAATCCTAGCTATTTCACAAACAGCTGAAAATCATTTGCAAAAACTGAAACTATGCATAGAAAGCTTGTTGTCATGATGCTATGTGACATTAAATTGCTACTGATGTATGGTGAGTGTAATAGAGTTCTCAAGGTATATGAGATGCTTAAGAAGTATTTTCTCACTGTCATCTTCTAGTGATTTGCCATGGCTGAGCAGGGATTTGAATCCAGGTCTCATGAGTCTTAGTCTTGCACTCTACCCACTACATCATCTGTCTCATAGAAAACATAACCCATAGCAATGAGCCCTGGCTGGAGGGTATGAGAGATATAGTCCCCCAAAGGAACTTTTCTATGCTCTGTAATTAAGCATCTTAGAAAAAGCAAATTCCATTTGATCTTTCAAGGGTTTCTAAGAGCTTAGCAGGGATCTTAGCTAGGAGCTGTCTACCTTAAGAAAAAGAAAAGCTAATAAAACCAAGAGGGGGGACAGGGCGTACAAGTCATTAGAACCTTTTGCTCATTGTTGCTGTTTTTGTTAAGCTTATAGTTGATATGAATTTTAAATTTCTTGAAAAAGTTTGCAAACGGTGAGGAGAATATTATAATGATCTTTCCAGAGAAATGATTCTACATATATTTGTCTTGGTATAGCCCTTTAAACAGCTCAGATATATATCTTACTAAGTGGGTCTTATACCTCAGTATGGGTGCATAAGAAATTGATACAGCAGGATTTATTAAGAAGCACAGACTGGTAACTTTATTTTCTTGCCATCTAGAACCTTCCAGCCAACATGGTCAGTGACTAGCTGACCAGTTCTCAATGAGGTAGACCAAAACATTAATTTTCAAACTCTGCTATATTCACCACTACAATATAGCGCACTGGAGTGATACAAAACAGTGGCTATCGCAAGGTGAGTTCAGTGAAGAGGTGCCAAACTGGAATTTGCTTTATATGCATGTATATTATACTGTATATGAAAAGTCAAATATGGCAAAGAAAGTTAACCTAAGATATTTTCTATTCATAATAAAATGTTTAATCTATATTTCTGAAGGAATTACACCTTGTTGTTGTTTTCCACCAATTTCTGCAGTTTGCACTTTCCTGTGCTTTTTCCCCTGCAAATCAAATTATTCACGTGTTACTCAAGGGTATTGCTGTGCTGTTCTCGTGCATCTGTAGGGACCTTTTGCCATCAATAAAGATGGCATAAAACCAGCCATCTCGTCATGATATTACCAGAAACCTTATTAATATGCACCAGCAATGTACATGACTGGTTTACATGGTTAATCTTTCCCCATTTTATTCCAGAAACAACCCTATAAGGTAGGTGGAGCTAACAAACGCAGGCTTCTGAAAGATACCAGGGAACCTTTATGACTAAGCAAAACTTTGAACTTGGGCCTTCCTGTTGCAAGACTAGAACTCTAACCCTTACATTGCGTTGGCTCTCTCAGATCAATGGCTCCTATAGAAACTATTTCAAAGTCAACATCTATAGGTAGAAAAACAATGCCACAGTTGATGTGCTTTATTTGCACAGTAAGCAAAAACAGTGTATTTATCTACCTAACAGGCAAGTTAGGCTGCCCAGATTTGGAGAATTGGAATACAACAACTCTACAAAAAGTATCTCTTTTCAGTTTTATAGTGGAAATAAAGGAAATATGCATAACACGGGGTTAGAGAGCGAGAGCGAGCACAATATCCATACTTACACTTGCACACTTTGCAGCACTGGCCTGGCATGTGAACGGGGAGGCCATCAGGAGAACAGTTCAGTGGTGGACAAGCCATTCGCCGGCACTCCACAACCCCACTCTATGTAACGAGAGGGGGGGAAATGGAAGTTAAATTTGTGTAACTCATATTTTGGATAAAACACAAATTAACACATAAGGGAAAAAAATTAGTTGAAGGACAGCAATATTGGAGACTATGGGCTAAATCCAATTATTGTCCCAACTAGAGTAGATCTAAAGACTTTAATATGTCTATACTTATGTTGATTTTGATGAGCCTGCATTGGTTAATACTAGTAATTGTATTTAGTCCTATAATACTGCTGCTTATAAAGATCTTTATACATTTCTGATAAAAGTATTTCCTTTATCCAACCTGCCAAATGGTGCTAAGTAACTTAGGCAAAGGAAAAATATTTGATAAGCACATAAACAATACCTTCTACAGTCTGTGTCAATCATATTCAACATGTGAACAGTCTTCTATTTTCTTGGGCAAAGAAAACCTCTTTTCTGATAGTTATCAGATAATTTCAGCCAAACAAGATTTACATACTAATTCAACCGCTGGTGTTCAAAATGATAAATACTATAACTAGGATGTGCATGCTGTATAATTGTAAACCGTACTGAAGAATAACCAAAATAGACTGACCCTAGAAGAAAGAAGCCATTTTTAGATGTACCACACATTTGGTTCCTTCACTTTGTTTTACTCATACTGGTACATAATCAAAGTAATTGTCATAGCTGATGTTACAGTTTCAAGAAACTTTACTGAAAAATGTAATATAATTTATAAGTGTCATTAGAACTTAGAAAGGCCTTACTTTGCATGTGCAGTTCCTGCAGTAATCATCTTCTACCCATGTGTCTTTGTCTCGATAGATCACTCCGTTTACTTGACAAGTCTTCTCACAGTGACAGTTTTCCAACTGACTAAGCCTCATTTCTGCATAATTTAGCTATAAATGAAAGCATTACTTGATTTAATTTCTGGAATTCATGCACAGGGTTTAATACAAAGCAAAACAAAGAGTAGCTTACTGATTTTCAGTGAAATTATATTTTATCAAACAAGCCACATTAAAACAGGAGAACATTAAGCTGGTATAATCCACCAAAGGCAATGAAGCACAACCAATTCACACCGTATGTATGTCACCATATATGCATATCATTGGTTCTTCTAGCTGAAGTATCTCAGTTAAAAAATTAAACAGTCTCCAGGAGCAAGAGGCAGTGGGAGATCTCAAAGCAATTGCCTTATCTGCAACTTGCAGTCAAAAATAATACACACAGTTGATAAAGTATAATTATTACTTAAAGTCTTCGTTGTTCTTTGTTCATTTAGAAATAAAGCTAAGGAATTGGTACTCAAGTTCTCTTCTCTGTTTTGGAAAATATTTGAGATGGGCATGTTTCCTGTTCCAGAACCAGCAGTAAAATCTCAAACATCACCTTTAACTTCTCTACTAAACCAGATCTCTCTCTCTCCTACTTCCATCTACTGGACTTCTTACGACATTTAACAGTTCCAGTTGGAGGAATCTGAATATATAAATGAATATTAAGCTTTGTTTAAACTGAATCAGACCACTGGTCAATTTAACCACTGGAATATTAATGGCTTTCCACAGTCCCAAGCCCAAATCTTTGCTATCCTTGCTTTCTCTTCAGACCATTTTTAAATGAAGGCAAAGGGTCAGGATTTGAACCATTTATATGCAAGATGGGTACCTATTATCAAGTATGTCTCATCTTCCTAACCTTAATTCCATACAAAAAGGCTACCACTTTCATGGGGCAAGACTGTACAAGGGCATCACAGAAGCCTTGAGAGTTTGTAAGTTGAAGAGCAAAAGAAAGGGATAAGAAAGCCAGAAAGCTAAAGAATGCAATTGTGATCAACTCTTCTCAGCATAACCAGAGATAATAGTGACAAGAGCTTCTCAGACTGGTCCACCTTGCAGATAGCTAAAATATTAAGAGAAAAGTATTGGGAATTCTTTCAAGTATATGTTTCTTGACAATTATGCAGAAGAACCATGCTGTTACTATTAATTATATTTATAAACAGAGCAGATGCAACTCAGAGAGAGGTAATGGCATACCTACGTACATATTACTGTAATCATCACAGATCAGTAGTTGACAAATGTCTTTGTATATGTACTGCATTCTTGTCCAATCACATATTGTATAACTGCACAGTCTACAACTAGGTACTGTATATGTGTCTCACTTTACCTCTGCTGTTATAATAACAACAGCCTAGTTTTATAAGCCCAGTATGTTTCTATACCATTTTCATATTGAGTCAACCTTGAAGATTTGGGTTGCTTCCAGAAATTTAAAGAGCATGAGAAACAAAGCATTTCTCAAGGAATCATATTCCTTTACCTTATGTCTGAACCCAAAGGGATTATTTTGTAGCTAAGTACTATCAAATGTGAGCAAAACATGTGTGCCTTACAGGAAAAAAATATATAAAATTTACAACAGTAATTTGCAGCACTTAGAAAATGACAAGAAAAGTGCATTTCATTGAACTGGTATCTCCTTGGATTTTACTATTTTCTGCTAGTTCTCACAAAATAGCCATAAGCATTATTTTACAGAAGTCCATAAATTCTTATATCTCCTATCTAGTAAACCAAAATGCTTCAAGGTAAAGAAAGAAAAAGGGCAATATATGCTTATTAAATTTTGTGGGGGATTCTTAACCCTCCTTTTCCCCAGGGTAAAAAAAGAAAAAAGAAGATTTTTCCATAATCCAGAGTTATCAACTAAATGGACATTCACTCAAACACTACCTCACTTCAAAAAATGGTTTTTAAACTTTAAAAGTCAAAAAGCCATCCTTTCTTGATGAACCAATAATTTGCCTTATTTTTAGCAGTCCCCCACCTCCTGCATTTCCAGTTTATTTATTCAATTACAGAAACACTACATACAGTATACACTATGTTGAACTGAACCTGCACTTGAAGATACTTCAGGATCTTATTTAACTCTTTCTATTTGGATTTATAGGAGACTGGATCGCTAAAGTAGGGAGTCAAGAGATATAAGGAACAACAGGTAAGTTTGGCCTTGGAGTTTAAAATGAAACAGGGCAAAGGCTAATAGAATTCTGTCAAAAGAACAAGCTGGTCATCACAAACACTCTTTTCCAACAGCATAAGAAGCGACTCTACACATGGACATCACCAGATGGGCAATACTGAAATCAGATTGATTATGTTCTCTGCAGCCAAAAATTGAGAAGCTCTATATCGTCAGCAAAAACAAGACCTGGAGCTGAGTGTGGCTCTGACTGTCAGCTTCCTAGAGCAAAAGTCACACTTAAACTGAAGAAAGTAGGAAAAACCACTGGGCTAGTCAGGTATAATCTAAACCACATCTCTTATGAAGACATAGTGGAAGTGAAGAACAGATTTAAGGAACTTGATTTGGTGGACAGAATGCCTGAGGAACTATGGATGGAGGCCTGTAATATTGTACAGGAGGCAGCAACAAAAACCAAATTGCAAGAAAGCAAAGTGGCTGTCCAATGAGGCCTTACAAATAGCAGAGAAGAGAAGGGAAACAAAATGCAAGGGAGATAGGGAAAGTTACAGAAAATTGAATGCAGACTTCCAAAGAATAGCAAGGAGAGACAACAGTGCAAAGAAATAGAGGAAAATAATAGAAAGGGGAAAACCAGAAATATGTTCACAAAAATTGGAGATATTAAAGGAACATGTTGTGCAAAGATGGACATGATAAAGGACAAAAATGGCAGGGAGCTTACAGAAGCAGAAGACATCAAGAAGAGGTGGCAAGAATACACCAAGGAATTATACCAGAAAGATTTGGATGTCCCGGACAACCCAGATAGTGTGGTTGCTGACCTTGACCAAGACATCCTGGAGAATGAAGTCAAGTAGGCCTTAGAAAGCATGGCTAACAACAAGGCCAGTGGAGGTGATGGCATTCCAGTCAAAATATTTAAAATCTTAAAAGATGATGCTGTTAAGGTGCTACATTCAATATGCCAGCAAGTTTGGAAAACTCAACAGTGTCCATAGGATTGCAAAAGATCAGTCTATATCCCAATCCCAAAGAACGGCAGTGCCAAAGGAAGCTCCAATACCATACAATTGCACTCATTTCACACGCTAGCAAAGTTATGCTCAAAAACCTACAAGGCAGGCTTTAGCAGTGGGTTGACCGAGAACTCCCAGAAGTACAAGCTGGATTTCAAAGGGGCAGAGGAACTAGAGACCAAATTGCTAACATGCGCTGAATTATGGAGAAAGCCAGAGAGTTCCAGAAAAACATTTACTTCTGCTTCATTGACTATGCCAAAGTCTTTGAATGTGTGGACCACAGCAACCTATGGCAAGTTCTTAAAGAAATGACCAGTTTATCAATCTCTTGAGAAATCTATACATGGGACAGGAGGCAACAGTTAGAATTGGATAAGGAACAACTGTTCAAAATTGGGAAAGGAGTATGAGAAGACTGTATATTGTCTCCCTGCTTATTTAACTTATATCCAGAATACATCATGTGAAAGGCTGAACTGGATGAACCCCAAACTGGAATTAAGATTGCCGGAAGAATTATCAACAACCTCCAATATGCAGATGATACCACTCTGATGACAGAAAGTGAGGAGGAATTAAAGAACCTTTTAATGAAGGTGAAATAGGAGAGTGACAAAAATGGTCTGAAACTCAACATAAAAAAAACTAAGATTATGGCCACTGGACCCATCACTTCCTGGCAAATAGAATGGGAAGATATTGAGGCAGTGACAGATTTTACTTTCTTGGGCTCCATGATCACTGCAGATGGTGGCAGCAGCCACAAAATTAAAAGACATCTGCTTCTTGGGAGGAAAACAATGACAAACCTAGACAGCATCTTAAAAAGCAGAGACATCACCTTGCCAACAAAGGTCCGCATAGTCAAAGCTATGGTTTTTCCAGTAGCAATTTATGGAAGTGAGAGCTGGACCATAAAGAAAGCTGACTGCTGAAGAATTGATGCTTTTGAATTGTGGTGCTGGGGGAGATCCTTGAGAGTCCTCTGGACTTCAAAGAGATCAAACCTATCCATTCTGAAGGAAATCAACCCTGAGTACTCACTGGAAGAACAGATCCTGAAGCTGAGGCTCCAATACTTTGGCCATCTCATGAGAAGAGAAATCTCCCTGGAAAAGACCCTGATGTTGGGAAAGTGTGGGCAAGAGGAGATGGTTGGACAGTATCATAAAAGCAACCAACATGAATTTGACCCAACTCTGGGAGGCAGTGGAGGAAAGGAGGGCCTGGCGTGTTCTGGTCCAAGGGGTCACAGAGAGTCAGACACAACATAATGACTAAACAACAACATTCGGGTTTAAAATTAGATTCCTTTCCCATGAAAACAACATAGTTAAATTTCTTTTCTTTTGAAAGGAAGAATGCACTATATAACAATGGGGGGAAATCACACTAACAATACATTTAAGCTGCAGTTCTGTCTAACAGAACTTACATGTGAGTAGTCATATACACATCTGTGAGAGGGAACAGGCATCCCAAGCAAAGGAAAGGAAAATATATGCTACTGTAAATGTCTCTTAGGTCCCTCCCATCCCTCTGTGCCTGTTTCTCTACAGTAGAAGAAAACACCTACCAGATTCTATTGGTAGAACAATCTTTCCTCTCTAAACAATTGTGAACAGCTTTCTCTTCCCACATAAGACACAAAGTAAGCATTTATACCCTATTACAGGTGAAAGCACTCTTGGTGAATGCCAGACCTTCAGCTCCCAAACACTTTTATCTTTCAGAACCACTACCTGTAGAGATGGAGCAGAATAGTCACTGAACTCACAGTGCTCTAATTCAACTCCCTATGGAGCAGAGCAAGACAATCTACAGTCCTTCAAATACTGCTGGACTATAGCTCGTACCAAGGCTGGATTTGACAACCAGCCCATGATGAGGGTAGATGGGGATCCCAGTCCAACATCCTATGGATAAGTCTATACACTTCTCATCTCCAGTATAAAGAATATGTACTGAACAAAATCCCACTGCATAAATTTAACTTGGATTGGACCCTGAAAATATTCATTTTAAACTAATAGAAGGCTTCCTTCCCCCAAATGCTCTCAGATTTTTGAGGCTCCCTGGGGCTCTTTTCCTTGGGGGAAGCATGTAGGAACACTGAACCTGGAGAGGAGAGGTGGCGAAAACAGAGTGAGGCAGGAAATTTGAAATATGTCTGGTGGAGGAGAGCAGGAGTAAGAAGAGGGAGGAGCAAGAGCTGTCAGTCTGGGAGGAAGGTATAGGTAGTCAGGGGGAGCTGCGGTTTGAGGTCAAACTGGAGTTGTGTAAGTGTAAGAGAGAGTTAGAGAGGCTACAGGAGTATGAGAGAATGAAGACGCAGGAATTGTTACGGGATTTTCTGAACCTTAAGTTAGGGGGGGCTGCTACCGGATCCCACCGCAAGAGAAGCAAGGGAGGTGAGACAAGAGACGCTGGAATGGTTGGTCATAGTCTTTCCTAAGAATAAGGGTAGAGGACGACAGGTGATTGGCCTGGATTCCCGTTACAACACACCTCCCCACACACACCTCCCCCCGAAGGAGATTGGGCCCAGCACCCATGCTGTAGCACCATTTGTGCAGTGCAGAGCACTCCCCTCCAGAAACCCACGGACACGGAGAAGTTTGGCTCAGCACTCCTGTGAGTTTGATCGATGTGGGGTGGGAGTTCGTGTTGGACAGTCTGGCCTGTTGCCTGAGTTAAGCCTTTTTGATCCAATTCTGAATAATGGCGAGCAACATGTAATCAATAAAGATGAAGTTGTGAAGGTTAAGAAAGTCTCCTGTGATATTTCCTGCACAAAATGAGGAGTTGTCAAAATCTGAAACTGAACCTGATCACAGCATGGTTCATGCACAATGATATAAAATCACATGAACTCTGAAATTTTTTTTAAAAAAAGGAACGCTTTAATTGTGGCAATCTGCTGTGGCCACTGATGTCATTCTTGTTGGATAATCAGAGCTATGCAAAAGCACATTGGCAAAAGATTCCTTGAACATATGTGGAGTACATTTCCCTCACAGGCAATAGTTATAACATGTCCATACAGAATTAGGAATGGAGGAAAAAGAATTTCTAGGATAAATGTCTTTCTAGGTGAAATTTCCAGGAGAATATGATTTTTCAGGGATGCTTAACTGGCAGCACACATTTTAGAAGTTAACCTGTGAATGTATATTTAATCAATAAATATCGTCAGTAAATTTACATTTCACTTTCCTTTACTCTGACATTCAGTTTATTTAATGCAAAGGACAGCAACAAAACATCAGAGAAAATAAGAAACAAGAAAATAAAAGAAAGGCATGTAACCTTCAGATCGTTAATCATGTATTATCTAGACTTTTAGAAAAATAAGGAAGAAAAACATAATTAATTTGCCAAGGGCAAATCACTCAATACACTGCTTAGCTGGCACCTATTAAGACCACCAGCATGTCTCAGAATAATTATTTCACTTTTCTGCAATAACATAAGCTAAAATTTGACACTTCTTTCTCCAAAGTGATCCTGTCCAAAGCATACTGATCAAGGGAGTAGAGTATAGAAAACAAAGATAAGACATGGGGTAAAGATAATGTGAGCATTAAACTTGGATATGCTCTGAATAAATAAATGAAAAATTGGACACTTAATAACATTTTCCTTCAGATATAAAAACAAAACAGGCAAGCAATGTTCTCTTTAATTTCTCCCAACCACTGAGCATAACTTTTAATGCTTTGAGCAAAAACATTTTAAATTCAAAGCTACTGTGTGACATCCAAATCAACCTATTCTAGCATAAAGCTTACTGTCAGTAACTATGCCTTAGGAGAACATTTCAACTTTTCTGTGTGAGAGGAAAATATACAGAATCTGGGAAACTATCAAACATTAGGGAATGACAATTTGGAGAAGCTGGAAGCACTAGATTCAACCTCAGGGCCTGGAGTTCCCCACCACAACTGCATAGATTACTCCTGTGTCCTATATGTGGATCTGCCTTTGAAGAATGCTCAGACAAATGTCATCTGCCCTATGATAAAATAAATTGCTGGCTTTATTTAAAATATTTTTACCCTGCCTTTCACCTTAAAAGGACCCAAGGTGGCTTACAACAATTAAAAGACAATATTTGAAAGCTAAAAAGAGTGGATATACAAATATTAAAAATAATTTTAAAAAGCAATATATTAAAAACTCCCAAAAGATAAGTAAAATAAACAGCCATCATCCTAAGAACCTATGAGCGTCATGATGCATACCACAGGGATGATTTTGCAGACGCTTTCCAATATGTATACATAATACATTTTCTTCATTGGAAAGGATTAATTTCATTATGACCATCAATGGAAGGAAGCAAGGAAAGAGCTCCTCTGCCTTTCCAAAAGGAAAGAGGTTCACTTGACTCTGCCTTATTTGCATGAAGGTAGCCTCCAGTGATGTATGGGCAAAAAGGCTACTTGAACAGGAAGCAGCAAGGGACTATCTTTAAAGCAGGGCTGAGGAATATGGTAGCCCTTCAGATGTTGTTGGGATTCCAACACCCCATTATCCTTAGATAGCATATTTGAATGGTCACATAGCTATAGTCTAATAACATTTGGAAGGGCAGAACATCCCTGCCTCCACTTTAATATGCCACATTAACAGGAGCTAGTTGGATAGAAAATTATGATATGATACAATGCCATTCTTTACCGAGCTGTGGACTGAAGGAGAACAGAGAAAAAGGACAACTGAATGAAAGCCCATCCAAATGCTTTTGTATCTCCTCCAACCACACACTCACTCCACACTTAGGCAAGGAGATGCTGGTGGGGCATCGTTTTTTCATATGGTATTTGTTTGACCTTTTTTTAGTATTTGTATACTCGTTGTTAACTTAAAATGCTGCATTTTAATGCTGTATGCCACCTTAGGTCCTTTTTAAGGAGAAAGGCAAGGTAAAAATATTTTAAATAAATGAACAAATAAAATAACTGGCTAACAGACTGTAGATTGTCCCCTGAACTAAATGGCAGTGTGGAAACTGTTTTCTTTCACTGTTCTTAGTGACCCTGTGTCATTCCCCAAATTACTCTATCTTCTCAGCAGCCATCCTGACACATATTACTCTCTCTCTCTCTCTCTCTCTCTCTCTCTCTCTCTCTCTCTCTCTCTCTCTCTCTCTCTCTCACACACACACACACACACACACACACACACACACACACACACACACACACACACACACACACACACACACACACACACACACACACACACACACACCCAAGAATCTCAGCAGCAGCAGTGATTTGTTTACCAGGGAGAAAACAGGTAGAAAGTTATGCTTGGGTTCATGCTATGACCAGGATTTCAGCCATTATGATTTTGTACCGCAATGCTCCAAAGCCATTATAGGAAATGTGGAGGAAAGTGAAAGAGAGGACATGGCACTACTGGGAGCTTGACAGTACTTGTGTGGAAGTTTTTAAAAGTGGGGTGGGGGACCGAAAAATCTTTTTCTTTTTAAGATAAGAGATAAGAGACAAGCCTGCTCTCTCTGAAAAATATATTTGAGAAATTCTACCTATGACAAAAAAATAATAATAACAAGAATATTACACTCCATTACTGGTGACTGAACATTTCTGATTTAGTAAATATACATGTTTTAGCCCATAAAGGAAAGAGGAAAACGTAAAACAAAAGAGAGAGGGAGATAAATAACTGGGTACCTACTTTTGCTGTCATTTTAGCGAGGAGTTCCTGTAGATCCATAATTCCCTGCACCAGGCTTAAGAAGTCACTGCAAGTTGGACAGGCTCAATAAAGGGAAGAGAAAAAGGACAGATTACTTACCTGTAAACATGGTTCTTTAAGTGGATCGCTATGAATACACTTCATTGGGTTAAACAGCACCTGTGCTGGTCCTCTCGGAATCTTCCAGAGCTATAGGGAAAAAGTAAACAAAGTTTAGGTTGCCCTGTATAGTGCATGCTCTGCCCGCCAAAGCCCCAGTTCCATGTGCCCACACATAGAGAGAGTTGAAACTCCCTCTGCAGTGACGGACATGTGGGGAGGCCAGGCGGGTCGTGTGTATTCATAGAGATCCACTTGAAGAACCATGTTTACAGGTAAGTAACCTGTCCTTCTTAAATGTGGTCTCTATGAATTCACACCAGTGGGTGACTAGCAAGCTCACTTACAGGATGGTGGGCCGTCACTGTAGAACTGACGTGAGCATAGCTCTCCCGAATTTGGTCTCATTCTTGGCCCCTAGTTCCAGTCTATAATGTGTGATGAAAGTAGACACATTGGACCAGGTAGCTGCTCTGCAAATATCAGGGATGTCAACCCCTCGCTGCAGGGCCGTGGATGTGGCAACAGCTCTAGTGGAATGAGCACAAAGACCTTCAGAGAGAAACTTATTCTGTAATTCATAGGCCAGGGAAATGGTGGAAACCAACCATCTGGACAGAGTAGATGATGAGGCAGCAGATCCTTTGCGTTGACCATAGAAGCAGATAAAGAGTCTTTGAACCTTTCTAAAGTCCTTGGTTCTTGTAACATAAAAAGACAGTGCACGTCGAACATCTAAACAGTGGAGAATGCGCTCAACATCAGAAACTGGATCTGGAAACAGCATTGGTAACAATAAAGGTTGATTAACATGAAATTCTGAAACAACTTTAGGGAGAAAGGAAACATCAGGTGCATAACCACCTTATCCTTGAAAAACTGGAGGTATGGAGAGCCTGCACGAAGTGCAGCTAACTCGCTAGCTCTCCGAGCCGAAGTAATGGCCACTAGGAATAAAGTCTTGAATGATAGGAGCCTAAGGTCATAAGTAGCCATAGACTCGAAGGGAGGATGAGTAAGGGAATGAAGCACAAGCTGCAATGACCATTGGGCTAAGGGCCTTTTCACAGGAGGTCTCATATTTGAAAGATCTTTGAAAAAAGCCTTTAATGTCGGATGGGAGAACCACCTAGCTGATTGATAGTCTTGGGGTTGAAAAGCTACGATGGCTGACGTATAGACCTTTAACGTAGACTTAGTCAGTCCCAAATCGAAGAGATGCCGAAGATACAATAATAGCATGGATAACGCTACTGGTGAAGGTTGTAAGTTTTGTTCCCTGCTGAATTTCAGGAAGCCTTGCCATTTGTGTTCGTAAAGACGGCTAGTTGATGGCTTTGTAGTTTGTCAATTACCTCTTTTATCGATGGGAAATCCTCCACGCTGTCAAGTGGAGGGACTCCACATCTGGATGAAAGATCGACCCCCAAGTCCTGGGTGATTAGCTGTGGAATGAGGGGGAGGTTTAGTTTGTCTGTTGCTGACTGGAGAAGCAGAGAGAACCATGGCTGTCTCGGCCACCAGGGCGCAATCAGAATCGCTTCTGCTCTCATCTGAAGGGTTCTGACAAGAGTCCTCAGAATGATGTGTATTGGAGGGAAGAGGTAAAGGAGGCCTCTGTTCCAAGGAATCATGAAGGCGTCCCCTAAGGACCCCTCGCCTCTCCCTGCACGGGACACATATTTTTGACACTTCCTGTTACTCGAAGTGGCAAACATATCTATGGAGGGTCTTCCCCACCAGTGTGTGGAATACAGTTGGATCCAGTTCCCACTCGTGAGTTTGGGACAATCAACGACTCAGCTCGTCCGCCACTTGATTGTCTGTGGTGGATATATGTATGGCCACAGGATAAATGTGTTCTTGGTAGCACCACTCCCAGAGATGTATTGAGAGAAGAAGAGACTTCGATTTCGTCCCTCCTTGCTTGTTCACATAGAACATGGTTGTGGTGTTGTCCGTGACCAACTGAATTGCTCTGCCTTGTACAAGAGGGAGAAAGGCTCTGAGCGCCTTTATGACAGCCAGAAGCTCCAGATAATTGATGTGGAGTGATTGCTCCTGAGGAGACCACAGTGCATGAATTTGATGACCTTCACAATGTGCTCCCCATCCCAGAGGACTGGCATCTGTGGTAACTTGTCTTGTGAGTTGCAGGGGGCGAAACGGGCGTCCCACCAAGAGGTGTGGTAGGAACGTCCACCACTGCAACTGTAGAGCCAACTCTGGGGTGACTGTCAGGCGCTTGTCCTGACTGTCTTGGAGAGGATCAAAGAGGGTGAGCATCCAAGACTGCAGGGAGTGCATCTTGAGGCGAGCATGGGACAGTGTGGATGTTGTGGAAGCCATCAGGCCCAGAAGATGCTGCGCAAGCTTCGCTGGTACTCTTGCATGGGGTTTGAATTTCTTGATGGCTTTCCTTATTCTGTGAATGCATTCTGGTGGCATGAACATGCAAGCACGAACAGAATCTAGCCTTGCTCCGATGTAATCCATGACTTGAGATGGTCGTAAATTGGACTTCTCATAGTTTATGGTGAGACCCAATGACTCTAGGGTGTAGAGGACATACAGGGTGTCTTTCAGTGCCTGTTTTTTCAACCTGGAGACAATCAACCAGTCATCTATGTATGGGTATATTTGAATCCCTTGCAGACGAAGGTAAGCTGCCACGGGTGCCATGCACTTAGTGATGGTTCAAGGAGCAGTTGAGAGACCGAATGGGAGGGCAACATATTGGTAGACAGTGTCCTTGAAGAGTAGACACAGGTACTTCCTGTGGTTCTGATGTATGGTGATGTGGAAATATCCACAACCACAAACCAGTCTCCTTTCTTCAATAGGTGAATGATGGAGTTCAGCGTCACCATTCTGAATCGGCGTGGCGTGAGGAAGATGTTCAAATCCCTCAGGTCCAGAATTGGTCTCAGGCCGCCGTCCTTCTTGGGTACCAAGAAATACCGGGAGTAGAAGCCGTTCAGGATGTCCCTGCCTAGCATCTTTTGAATGGCTTTCTTCTCTAGAAGGGTAAGAATCTCTTCTTCTAGGACAGGGTCGAACGATGTAGGCTTGACCTGTCCTAGACAAGGCAATTCTGTAAGTTTCAGCCGGTAACCTTTTTTTTTTTTTTTAATTCTTTATTTTATTTAGGAACAGGGATAGAGGGTACAGAAAGAAAGAGGGGATAGGAAAGGAAAAATGGTTTTGGGGGATAGGAGAGCATAAAGTATAACATCATCCAATCAATTCATATTACTAATACATATCAACTTTTTCCTTTTTCACAGTTTGATTACCCTCCTGCTTTTATCTTATCATTTAATTTTAATTTTATTCTATGTTATTCCAACATTGTCTGGTAGCTGCTGCCATTTATACAATACATCCCATCGTTCAGTTTCTTTTTGAATTGAACAGTCTTTCAGCCCATCTGACAGAATATCTATTTTTTTCACTTCCCATATTTTCACCATAAAATTATCTGGTTTCAGTATCTCTGCCTCCTTAAGATTTTTGTCATAATGCTTTTTAATTTTGGAAGCTGCATGGGTCACTGGATAACTCTCTACTGCATTCATATTACCTGGTGTCATGTCTAATACAGACGATTCTAAAGTCTGTACAACTTCATTTAAGTTTTGTTTGGCATCTACTGTCCCCTCTTTCGTCCCTTTCATCAAATTTTCTATTTTGCTAAGACCTGCATTCACTTGCTGGAACCCTGTTAATATTAGCCTTTGTATATTAATCTGCCATTCCTTTTCTATTTCTTGCACCACTATTCCAGAACTTTGGGATTGAACAGACCAAGTCTCCATTTGTTCTTTTGAATTTTTGGGGTCCATCTCAGGCTTTGGGGTTTGTATAAATACCACAATAATCACCCCCTAGAAATCCTTCCACAGTTTCCACAATTTTATCAACAATTCAAACCCCTCATCATAAACCTCCCCTTAGATCCCCCTCCAATCTTTGTCCAAATATTGTAGTATAAAAATCAACTTTTAGCCCAGCAAATACAATATCAATTAGAACCGTGACACAGTTATTTCTTCTTCTCCTGAGTTCAGCAAGCTTCTATTATTAGACTCACACGTGGTCACAAACAAAACAACAGTCACAGAGTCTCAAACTGTCCAGTAGATTGTCCTTGGAGCTCGTCTTGTGATCTTCATTAACCCCTTAATGCTCCTTAGTCCAGTTGGCCACGTCAGCTCCTTCTCCTGAAAACCACCAGATTCTATTATTTATAGTTCACAAAGTCCAGAGAAGGCAAAGAGTAACGTATCCCAGCCACACTGCATCCACCGAAGTCTCTTAAATCCAGTCAGACGGTGTTGCTGTCTGGGATTCTTCTCCAGAAACATAAGATTTATTTTTCCATCTCAGACTCTCGGCTTTAGAATCAGCCTGGCATTTTAATAGTTCACTTGGAGAAGCTTAGTTTCGCTTTTGAGTCAGACTGATAAGATAAACCCGCCGCTGCATTTATTCTTTCCGCCAAATATTTTCATTCTTATTTCAGCTTAATGAGGCTGTTTCATAAATCAGAGGCTTCGGCTTACTTACTTGTTATATATTTTTAGTTTATATTGATTGCTCTCCTCTCCCCTGGTAAAGGGTTCCTCGCGGCTCAGTGCCAAAAAATGGCGTCCGCTCCAGTCCGTGCACGGTGATTTCTTCAGAAGAAAAAAGTCCGGGTCTGCCTCCCTTTCTTCTCCTTCTGCTGCTCACCATCTGCTTCAGAGAGACTTCTTCTAGACTCTCCTTTGATCCCCATTTCAAAAGGGGGATCCCGGACTGGAGGGTTCCAGCTTTTTCCAGAGAGAGCTCCTCTCTGGAGTTGCTGGCAGCACCGCAACAAAGCCCCGCCTCCCCTGTTTCAGCCGGTAACCTGAGGTTATAATGCTCAAAACCCAGGAGTCCTGAGTTATGAGCGTCCAGTTGTGAAGGTAAGGAGACAGGCGGGTGGTGTGGTTGGTGGTCGGGATGATTCTTGGTAAGTCAAAGATATTGCTTGTGTTTCTTGCCAGGAGCTTTGTAAGACTGTCGCTTCTGTGTGGATTGTGGCTTAAAGGTGGTAGCCGACGAAGAAGCCTGAGAAGGACGGTGATTAGTCTGGGCACCAAATGAACGGTAAGTACTGGTGGAGGGTTGTTGGTAGGGTTGGGTAGTGTACCTAGGATGCCACTGGAATTTATTCGGCTTAGGCTGTTGCTGAATGGAGTATGACTTTGCCATCTTTTTACTCTTATGTAGATTTTCAAGGTTCTCATCCGTCTTTTGGTTGAACAAACCAGAGGCATCGAAAGGTAAGTTTTCCACCCTTGTCTTAATGTCATCCATAATGTTAGCAGAACGCAACCATGCATGTCTTCTCAAAGTTCTTAGCTGTGGCGTCCGCTATATGGCGAGATGCCAAACGTTGGTGCTTGGAGACAGTCAAGGCCTCAGCGTGGGTGTCAAGGCAGAGCTGCCTGATGTCTTCGGGAGCCACCTGCAATGCTGGCAGGATCCTAGACGAGAGCTGTTTTTGGTAGGCTCCCATGGCTACCAAGTAGTTGACAGCACATAAGACAAAAGTGGTCATAGAGTACATACGGCGTGCAAAGATCTCTAGTTTCCTCCCTTCCTTGTTGGAAGGAGTAGTGTGACCCTAGGCTGGTGTCTTGGATGCACTGGACTCTACAACTAAGGAGTTTGGAGCAGGATGCTTCACGAGAAAGGAGGTGTCAGCACCATGTATACAGTAGAGATTCTCTGTCCTTCTGGACATGGATGTAGAATTAGCTGGATGCTCCCAGTATTCTTTAATCACGTCCAGTAGTTCAGGCACATATGAAAGGCTCACTGGGTGAGACCTCTCTGAGTTAATATCGCCAAAGATGAGGTCTTCCTCTCTTGGGGGTGATTGCTCTGCTGCAAGTTTCAAGGTCTTGGCCATACGAGAGACCATTTGAGTATAGGAGGAGAAATCCTCAGATGGAGAGGAGGGATGCAAATCTGCAGCATCCAAGCCCAATGGTCCTCCTGGCACGGGAGTGTCTAGAGAAACTTCTGACTCCTCTTCCTTATCATGGTCAGATGAGCCTCCTAAGGTTGGTTGATCATCCTCAGAATGAGAGAGGATAACAGGTCTTTGACCTGCATCAGGTGCAATGGCTGTTTGCTTTGGACGCGTTGGGATAGGTCTTGCATCCTGAGGGGCCCCGAAGTAGGAGGCATTCTTAATAGCCTTCGACATCAAAGGTTTCGTAGGCTCGACGTCAAGGGGTTGTCGATATGGAGAATGCCTCGGAGGAAAGCGAGCCAGGGAAGAAGAAGAATAAGTATAGTGGGACCTCTTCCGACGTCGCCTTCGATCCCTCGATGTCAAGGAAGACTCTGTAGAATAGTCTCTTTTACAGCGTCGATCGTGCGACCTCTTACGCTCTCGGCTGTAGTCAGAGTCAGAAAAAGAAGTATCCCGTCAACGCTGATGTCCATGCCTGTGTTTGTGTTGGTGTCGATGTTTTTTGGCGGGAGGCTCATGATCATCCCGATCAGATAGTGAATGTCAAGGTGAGAAAACCTCAACAGGCTTCTCAGGTCGTCCTCGAGGAGGAGGAGGAGACCTGGAAGGTAGTGATCCCAATGCAATTGAGGGAGATCGAGATTCCCACCCTGTTAAAATTGGGCTAGAAGGGGCATTAGCTAAGCCAGCAATGACAGGAGAAAGCTGGCTAGCTGTAGGTGACCTTCCCATGTCGACCGGTGGTTCTTGTCAAGGCGGAAGGGAGGTGCCTAAGTCAGACATGGAGTCTCGGTCCCGAGACGAATCCTCCAATATGGGTGATGGCAAAGAGGCAGAGACAGGTGGAACCACTAGAGTTAGTTCTTTTGCCTTAGACTTAGGCTTTTGAGGTGCCTTTTTCTGCGTGGCTTCTGACGATGTCGATGGAGCAGAAGAAGCAGATGGGGGGTTCCTTGCGTTAGCCTGTTTCTTAGGTTTCCCCTTGGAAGTTTTCTTAGCAGTTTCTTTAGTTGTTTGGGGAGGAGGTGAAGAAACAAGAGTGACCTCTGAATGGACAGAAGACGTAGATGGGACAGACACCATGTCTGAAGGTTGTGAAGCGGACAAAGTCTGGCTCCACAAAAAATACTTTAAATGCTGCTGGCGAGCCCTTAGCGTTGGCTTAGTAAACACTTTACAGTGTTTACAGTGAGTAGTTAGATGTGTCTCCTCAAGGCAAAAAACACAAAGGGAATGTCCGTCCTGAAAGGGTAATTTTCTTGAACACGGCTAAATGGCCCTCTCTTCGGTGACATAGGCCAAATAGTGTGGGAAAACGAAGTGAATAGGCAGCAATTGAAACAGTCCGGGAGGCGCGTGGCACCTCAGCAGGTGGTAAATAGGCCGCAATGAAGAACAATTAAGCAATTGAGGTACTTGCTGAAACACCAGAGGCAAGAGAGTAGTCAGGCAGTCCGCGATCAGGGCAACAGAAGGTCAGATAGATGAAATAGCCAAGTCCAAACTGAAGGAATCAAGGCAGAATAAGCAAATTTGAAGAGCTCTGAACGAGAGGTTCCAACTCTGCGGGCGGAAAAATGGAACTGGGGCTTTGGCGTGCAGAGCATGCGCTATACAGGGCAACCTAAACTTTGTTACTTTTTCCCTATAGCTCTGGAAGATTTCGAGAGGACCAGCGCAGCCGCTGTTTAACCCACTGGTGTGGATTCATAGAGACCACGTTGAAGAACAAATAAATACCATATTATAAGGATCAAAAATCCACATGCCTAACATACAGAGAAAGGGAAGAAACTAGGTTCTAGTACTATAGCTACAGAATGTTTATATAATAAAGAGCACAAGAAAACTTAATACATTTTGAGTTTTTGATACAAAACGTAATAAGCAATGTATAGCGGGCAGTCTTGAAAACCTGAGAATGAGTAATTCATTATTGTCATCGAGCTCCTCACCAAGCTTGATGACAATAACGAATTACTCATCCTCCATTCAAATCCAAATCACAGTAATTCTGATGAAATTCTTAGAAATTACAGAAGCTTTGTTTACATTCCAAAAATTTCACAACGGGACTCTAAGTGAAACACAAATTTATAGACATACAGGTACTTATAATCAGCTGTGCAGTAATTCTCTGTTCCCAATTTATATAATGGAAGCACTTTAACCTATATCCCCCTTTGGGGGAGATTTATAATTTTAAAATATATATTATTTTATTTGTACTGTTGGCAAGTTATAATGTAACACTATTCAGTTAAAATAATATGAACCACTTCATTTTGGCTTTACACATATCCTACTGATATGAAAGTCCATTTTGGGGGGAAATTGATCACATCATTAATAGCTGCAGCTAGACATGAGACTGCTGAACAGCGAAAAGGGTGTTCTTCACTGTCATTAAAGAACTGTTATAAAATTATTTGGAACAAAAATATGTTTAAATAAATAAAAATATAAAATAAACAACTGAGAACAGAAAAATTATCACAAATGTTTAGGTTTTTCAAAAGGTCCAGACAAGTCAGAAGAGTTTAACTTAAAAGGAAAAAATTAGTGTGATGTATTGTTATTACTTAGTATTCAAGAACAATAACAATGGGAATTGGTGACGGCCTATGACGGCTCATGAAACACTCAAAGAAACTCCAAAAAGAGCCGCCTGTGTAGGACTACAGTTCACCTTGCATCTAGGGAAGCCTAGAAAATGATCTGCCTTATTACTTTTTGTACTGCTTTCTTATGTGCCAAGCCCCAGATAACTGCAGCCTTCCTGTTTTTATGTACCCTATTAAGCTACCTGTCATTATTTGCCACATGCCAGTGTGATTACTGGCACACACCAGGGTTAACAAGCAGGTTGTAACAGTGGCACATATCAGCACTTGCTTTTAATCCTTCCTTTAAAAAGAAATACTACTCATTAATACACTCATTACTCTGCTAATTGTATTCTGGTATGCAAACCTGTTTTGTTTTTTAATTGTACTTTTATGTTATCTTGCTGAGAACCATCTTGAGTCCACTTTTTAAAAGGGAGGATGTAAATTCAGCAAGGAAACAAGCAAAAAAAGCTTGTAAACAGCTACATTTCCTTAAAACGGGATTAGGGAGAGAAAATTACCTGTGAAGATGTAAGCGGACATAAACAAGAGATTAAGAAATGCAGATTATCTTGTCTTTCACTATATATACTTGTCTGCCCATGTTACAGTGTGTTGATGAGGGCAGAAAAACTGCAGTTCAGCTTGTCTTTCACCAGCTTAGGGACAGAGCAGTCATCACAACTCTTAAGGGCTGATCAAATCTGAGGAGCAGTTTTGTGGTCAGTGTGAGAGATTCAACTATTTTAAAACAACCTCATTGCTATGTTCACTACTTTCCAGAAGACAGGTTGCCATTGCCATTATCATTGCTCCAAATGCAGAAACAATTCACTGAATTGCATATTGTTAATGTGTCACATTTGTCACTACCAACATGGCACAAAAATAAAGAAAAACTCTCTGGTTCACTCTAGTGGTCAAATATGACAGTGCACTTATGAAATATTTGTAAATCAATGGACAAACCAAAGAACAATTTCCTTGCCACTTAGATTAGATTAGGCATCCTTCAGTCTCAAGAGACTATGGTAACGTGCTCTGTATGCAGGACTTGGAACAGCGTCTAGTGTGGCTGAGAAGGCCAATTCGAGAGTGACAATCCCTTCCACACTGAAGACAAATACAATCTGTCGCCTGTCCAGCTCCCTGATTTTGCCTGTTTCAGGACTGCCTCTTGGCCTCAGCCTGCTGGACAAGGGTCTTTTCAAAATGGGAGAGGCCATGATGCATCGCATGCCTCCAGGCTGAACGCTCAGACATCAGGGTTTCCACTTAATAACTGACAGCTAAATGCCATACAACCTAAACTTTTTCTATCAAAATTCTTCTAAAAGTGCTCAGTAAAGTAACTTCTGAAAGTAAACACTTGTTGCTTATTACATGTAACTTCATAATTATTAGTTATAGTGCTAACTCAAAAATAATATGGTGCAGAAATACATGGCTTGTTAACAAATAACATCTGAGCACTGATCAGAATAATGTGAAACTAATGAAGAGTAATCAACTCAATTAAGGAAGAGGAAGTGCAAATCAGAATTCTTCAGCTTTCACAAGAGGCGCAAACAGATGAGTTCTAACAATCAGAAAATAAACATGAATATCTGAATATATAATACAATAAAACAGGCTTCAAACAACCAGTCTCTTGTTTTAAAACTTCCATGGCTGGGCTTACTGGAAAGTAAAATATTAAATGAGACCAAGATCTGTCAAGTGCTTACACAACAAGAGGTAGTGATATAAAATTGATAAAGTTATAAACATAGGGTTTGCTACTTACTGCGATTCAGATTGGGACACTGTGTTATATATCCATTAGGCATAAAGATGACTTTCACATCTTGAAGGACACCCTTTGCAATAGAAAAGAAAGCTGGTAATATAGGTTATAGTCAACTAAAAACACACAAAATAATTTATAGTTAGATGCACAGTCCCAGATACCCCCCAGAAGAAGGGAATGGTAAAACACTTCTGTGTATTTTATACCTAGAAAACCCTGGAAAGTACCACCATAAGCCAGAATCAACTTGATGGTGCATAATTATTTATTATGTTAGCCACATGCATAGCCAAATGACCCCATTTGTGGCCTAGTACTGTACTGTATATAAAAGGGACGTGGTGGCGCTGCGGGCTAAACCGCAGAAGCCTGTGCTCCAGGGTCAGAAGACCAGCAGTCATAAGATTGAATCCACGTGACGGAGTGAGCTCCCGTCGCTTTGTCCTAGCTCCTTGCCAACCTAGCAGTTCGAAAGCATGTAATGTGAGTAGATAAATAGGTACCACCTCGGTGGGAAGGTAAAACGCCGTTCCCTAGCCACGCTGGCCATGTGACAACGGAAACTGTCTTTGGACAAATGCTGGCTCTACAGCTTGAAAAACAGGATGAGCACCGCCCCCTAGAGTTGGACACGACTGGACTAAAAATGTCAAAGGGAACCTTTACCTTTACCTTACTGTATATAAATATCATTTTGAGGTACCTCTGGAGTAGTATATACCTGAGGATACCACAAACTTAAGTCATATGTCTCTGAGATACTACTTTAGTCTAGACTATCACTGGTGCAAATGCTGCAAGGACCCAGTGCTGGAAGAGAGGGATGTTGCTCACTTCATTTTCTTTGTCTACTTCCTCCTGAATCTCCCGAGTACTGCAACACTAGCTGCAGGACTACTGAGCACTAATAATTACCAAGTGGCGCGGAATGACCAACATGATCCCCTCAACTCAGTACCATGCAAGAAAGGACAGAGGGAAGGTTCACAGTATAGCTTTCCCTAATGGGAGGTATCAAGGTTTCCTGAACTTGTGGAGGGGGCCAAATTTTCTTTGGTGTCACAAACAGCCATTATCCACAAACAATCTTGACAAAGTTTCTTTTTAAAAAAAGGAGCTGCGATCTCCAACCAGCCCACATTCATTCCTCGAGTGAATCCTCTGTGTAGTGCAACATTTTAAAAAAGAGCAATACGGTGTATCTCCAGAAGAATGAAATGGAAGTAGAAAGACAGGAAATCAATGTGAGCCCAAATGTATGGAGAGGCAATATTTGCCTGTATTTTCTGTGAAGGTGGTTATGTTTTCCCTGTACATGCATGTGTCTTTGGGGAGGGGGTTTGTTCCTGTCAATGGGATGGCAAGGTATATGTGCATGCATCTGCATGATTCCCCCCTTCCGTCATTATTTTGTTCATAGTTTCAGCACTGGGTCTGAGGCACAGAAGGATCCTGCCCATGTGTACACTCTGTGAGGATGCAGGGACTCAGACTTACCAGGTGATTAGGAAAGCCTCTCCTTCAGACTTGATGCTGAAACTGTGAACAATGTGATGATGTGAGAAGGCAAGGTTAGGTGTTCCCCTCTAAGCATATTTGCAGTGTCAGTTTCCAAAACACCCAAATACTTCTCTAGTCTGTTTCACATCTGAGTACACAGGCATAAACTGGATTGTTGTACTGTGTTGCTCCTGACTATAACTTCTGAGTAAACAGGATCATGTGGAGATTCTTGGTGATTAATGCGTGAAATACTTCATTTTGTATTCTTTCCAAACGTGCAGCTGCGTTCTAAAAAAATCTCTCTTTTCTGTGAGTACCTGAGAATATCATAATCATCAGTATCATTCTATCCAGTCACCTTTGCAGAAATGTCTTCTGCATCCTTTTTTGCAACATGATGCAACCAATAGATTATTGTTTTGTTAACATTTTGTTTATTGATTAACTTAAAATTTGGTAGGTTTTTATTCAAGTTGCAATGGAGCTCTGTGATTCACTGTTTTACTGTACTGTACTTTTATTACTCTACACTGGTCTAGAATCTTTAAAGATGAAAGGCAGGTAGATTAGCTTCTGAAAATTATGTATGTATCATGCAAAATGATCTACAACATCCCATGATTCTATATCTAAGAATAACCCTTATACATTAGTCCACAAGTACAGTAGTATAAATCTGGTGCTTATATGAAAGACGCACGATTATCATGAAAAGCTACATTAGTTATGACAGCTAACCAGTTGGACTGCAGTCATTATTTACAAATCCTTGTTAAAAATAATTTTACAGAACAGTATTGTATACTCCTGTACACTAATCTATCAAAAGTAACTGAGAAATAAGTTTAGATTTTAACAAATATATGTTAATATACCTGTTGGGAAAAACAAATTTTGATCTTAACTGTACCAGCTAGGAAAAAATGAAACTCAAGACTTGCTCATACGCAGAGGGTTAAGCCTGAAATATTTCCTCTTTGCTTCCTATCTCCAAAGCCCCAGTTCACCTTTGCAGAAATGTCTTCTGCATCCTTTTTTGCAACATGATGCAACCAATAGATTATTGTTTTGTTAACATTTTGTTTATTGATTAACTTAAAATTTGGTAGGTTTTTATTCAAGTTGCAATGGAGCTCTGTGATTCACTGTTTTACTGTACTGTACTTTTATTACTCTACACTGGTCTAGAATCTTTAAAGATGAAAGGCAGGTAGATTAGCTTCTGAAAATTATGTATGCATCATGCAAAATGATCTACAACATCCCATGATTCTATATCTAAGAATAACCCTTATACATTAGTCCACAAGTACAGTAGTATAAATCTGGTGCTTATATGAAAGACGCACGATTATCATGAAAAGCTACATTAGTTATGACAGCTAACCAGTTGGACTGCAGTCATTATTTACAAATCCTTGTTAAAAATAATTTTACAGAACAGTATTGTATACTCCTGTACACTAATCTATCAAAAGTAACTGAGAAATAAGTTTAGATTTTAACAAATATATGTTAATATACCTGTTGGGAAAAACAAATTTTGATCTTAACTGTACCAGCTAGGAAAAAATGAAACTCAAGACTTGCTCATACGCAGAGGGTTAAGCCTGAAATATTTCCTCTTTGCTTCCTATCTCCAAAGCCCCAGTTCAGCGTGTAGCTCAGGGTGCTTAAGTGCCACTATATTCAATTTTATTGAAGAAACCAAACTGTTTAGTAAATTATGTTCAGGCTTGAGAATAACAAACAAACCATTAACAATGACAGATGAGCAATAGAAAATATGAAAAGGGAAATCACTGCAAGGCCTACCACAGAGCAAACCCTTCTTTTCCATTAACCTGCACTAGGTCTACTAAATGGCTACATTATAATAACATGATTTAATAAAATAATTCCTCAGAATGGTTTTTGTACCCTATTGTCTTCAGTAGAACTGAGAGCAGGACTGCACCTCTGAAGCCACTGTTGGTGTATTTAGAAAATCAGCCCATCCCTAAACACCAACACATGTTAGTTGGGGGAGGTAACAAAATCCTTGGCTACTAAACAAAATTCTGACAGACTTGCACGTAGTAATACTGAACTTTTTCCCCCTTTAGTTATACAGGCTCACACCTTCAACTTTGAATAAGAACATCCTCTGTAAATCTTCCATGCACACACATTTCACATTTTATGTGGGGGAAAAAAGTCTTTGAAAACTTAAGTGTATCATCAAGGTCATCCTTTGACAGAAAAAAAAAAACCACACCAAACACTTGATCAAAGATAACAACAGCTACTTCCAGTTAAAATGCAACAGAATGGATGCTACAGAACAGATGGAGAACACCGTATCTTATTCAGAATACAGAGCTAACACTATAAATAAAATATAGGCTATGGTGCTTCAAGCTTTGCAAATGCAGCAACATTTAACATTTATGCATTCATTTTCTCTGGCAGCAGAAGGTAATCAGCCAACACCATTTCCTGCTTGTTATTTCAAGATCAAATATTAATTGAAAATATTAATAGCAATAACCAGATCACACGCAGCATCTCATGGAACATTTATTAACCTTTTCATTTGTAAAAACTATGAAGTCATCTGAATAATGAGGTAAGGTTGTTGTTCGGCAGGGATACCTTATAAACCAATCATTAATATGATTTTGAAAAGGGCAGCTAGCGAACAATCAGTCAATATAAAGAAAACACACACACAACTGTCTGAGACTAGTATTTAAATAGGTGTAAATGAAAACCAAGGTCTCTTGCTGCATTTGTACAAATCCATCACACAGCAATACTATCTGAAGCCTCACCGAACTGGCTCTACATCCAAGAATTCACATTGCCCAGGTCACCGGTAGTTACCTATAACTAAAACTGGATCTGGGAATCCAGGTTAAAAATCAGCATTAATAAAAGCCAAAATTCCAGACACATCCAATGTACACTGCAACCAAGGCACATCACTTCACTTTAATAAGATTTCTTCAGCCTGTGCTTAAGATTAAACACCTGTTGATTGGCGCTGCTGGCTTTGAGGCTTAGAATATAAATGCTTGACTACTGTTTTATTTCTCAGCGCTAAAAGTATACAGCACACTCTGCCCGTTTAAAAGGGGAAAAGCAAACCCTGAACTTTCATTGCTTCCCTCTTGAGCATTTCATCTGGATTTGTTAAGCATTCTAAGCTGGAGAATGGCCCAACTCACATACCACCCATAGGTCATCTAACTGCCCACTGTTTCTACAACTTGAACCGTGTGCTTTACGCGGTGTGCTTTTCTTGCTACACAGGTTAATTAGTGATTTAACAGAGATTCCCCACCAGTTTTTAAATGTAGTAATAGAGTGTGTGTGCCTATAAAACATAGTTTTCTGAAAAGGCTAGTCAAAGAACCAGTATGAGGCTTTTGTCACAGGAAAGTCAAGTTGTAGTCTGTGCTCTGCCTTTAGCTTCAGAGAATTGTCAGAGCAACTGTTACAGCAGCAGCTCTAATTATTCATCTACTGATGCTATGATCTACCATTGAATGCAAAAATAACTGCTTTATCTTGGTTCCTTATCAGAGATCTTATGGTAGAGGTTATCAGTAATACTGATGCCATTTTGTATGCTGCACATAAACATATTAATCCTCAGGGCTCATCAGAGGGGAGCTTCAATTTTTTTTAACCTTCTTTTGGTATTTTCTCATTTGAAAAAACTTACAGAGAGCATCAGAAAAAGGAAGTGGCCCAAGTCTCTCTTGACCTTTGAGAGGGCCTGTTAATCATTGTTAACAACAACCAGAAAAGAATCTCCTTTGTGGGTTCTCTCTCTCACACACACACACACACACACACACACACACACACACACACACACACACACACACACACACACACACACACACACACACACACACACACACACACACACACACACACACACACACACACACACACACACACACACACACACACACACACACACACACACTTTTTTAAAAGCATAAAATAATTGTATTTTAAGATAGTACAGCAGTGCTGTCTAGATATAACCATACAACTGTAAATAAGAAAGAACAAATGTACCAGATAAACCATGACAAGGATTAAATGGGAGGAACCCATCTGGTCCCTCACCTGTGTGTTTTAATACAGAAGCATGATTTGCCATATGTCAGCTTGCTTATAGGAAAAAAACTGAGCCACAAACTACAAGTCGGTTTTCTTTATCCTTCTACTGTCTTCCCAGTTGTTGTTCTAGTAGATGCAGATCAACAGAACAATGATACATTAATGTTTTCGCCAGCAGCATCTGTGTGTCTTCTAACAAAAGTGTTTACAGGAATCTGCTATGCTGGTGATCTTTGCTCCCACATATCCATTGAAAAGATGCAATATATTATTGTATTTTGTTATATTTCGTATAATTGCTGATAAAACTGCCTCAACACAATCAGGCAAATCAACAGAATTGATCCTGATGGGATCACATTCTAAGCCTAGCTGCTGAAAACCTTTCTGTATATAACAATAATGTTGGAGCCACGGCCGGGCCGCACTTCAGTGGTGCGGCTTCACATTGCCTCTATCCCCAGAAATTGTGAGACCTCTCAAGTCTTGCGACAGTATTCCCTGGGAGAGGGGGGAACTCTCGGTTATTTAAGAGTCGTCCCCCCCTCCTCTTCCTCTTCTTTTACTGGCAATGGTGGGAGAAGGAGCATGGCTATCGGTTCATCTCCGAACTGCATTGTTGGCTTGTGTCCAGTTGAGCAACAATGGATTGGGTGGGAAACATTGGCTCCCTCCCTGGAGTTTGCTGGGAATTTCCTTTTTTCATTGTTTTGTTCATTGTTTTTGTGATTGTTTATTTGAGTTGGGGGAACTTCTGATTTTGCTTGTGGCCTGCTTTTTACTGGGAAAGGGGTGAGTGTGAAAGTGCGGCTTGCACGATCTGTGCTGCGAAATAGCTCATTGGGACCCTACCTTTTAACATCTTGTTCTCCATGGGGCGAATTAAGCATTCAATGCCCAGACATGCTGGGAAGCAATCTGATTGTTACACAGATTTAACTGATCCTTAATTGTTTATTTAACTGATCCTTAATGGCTGCTGTGGTGGACAGCCCACACGTCACTCCTGTCAGTCATTTTAGAGCTCTAAAGCAGGAGTCTATGACAGGACAGGAGGGGCAGAGTCAAGAGAACTGGGTGAGACAGAATCAGTTAGAGAGAAGATTGAGAAGTGTTTAGATGAGGCTACTTAAAGTTGGTGTTTTAGAGGATATAAAAGCATTAAAAGTAATAAGAAATACATAGTCAGTCAAAATATATTGAGACCTTGATTAAAGTGAATGAATACAAGCAAGCTTATTTTTCTCCTGCGATTTATCTACCAAACCATAAATAAACATTGTTATATTTGGCAGCAATAATATATTCCTATAAATAAATGAAATAAAATAAAATAAATAAATAATTGGTACAGTGGGGGTAATACACTCTGGTGGCAGCGGAAAAGGGTGAAAAGAACAAGTCGTGTCCAAAGGTGAAGCTGTGAGTGGGAAAACAAACAGGGGACACTGGGGGTGCATGACAGCTGCATAGGTCATTCGGTGGCTCAGTGGTTTGGCATTTCACGCCCCCACCCCACCCACCCCCACTCTCCCCTTTTGCATTAGTTCAGTATATTTGTTGGAGTTTTGGCACTCAATTTTGAATTGGGACACATGTGTGGCAGTTGGGCCAAGCACCATTTTCTTTCATCTAGGAGTCATAGGTATTCCCTAGGTCAACTCCAGTTATTGGGTGGCTCAATCAATCAATCAATCAATCAATCAATCAATCAATCAATCAATCAATCAATCAATCAATCAATCAATCAATCAATCAATCCTTAGTTCTGGTTTAATTAAATTAGTATTTGATTGCTTAGGAATTGTAGATCATGAATAATAAGTTAGTGTACTAATATTAGAATAATCATAATTAAATAAATTGGCTGGTTAAGTGATTGGATTATCAATTATTAATAAACTTTGATAGTACTTAAAATTTAATAGGCAGTAATTAAATCACACATCAGACAGGACTAATTAATAGGATTTAATCATTAATAAATAAATTTGGGTGGTATAAGCAGATGCTATAAATAATTTAAGATTCAATAAATAGCCATTCACTACAAATTGATATTTAGGCATTCTAACTGTTACATACAGCACTGATGTTACCTGTCTGTCATGGGTTTGGAGGGAAAGTTCCATCCTATGGGGAGTGGAAGGCGGGACATCAGGAGGAGGGGCTGTACTGTATATATATGTGGAGCTTGTGTGAAGCTTAGAAGCTAGAGGAGAGCTGGGAGAAGAAGCTGGTGTGGGAGTCTGTGTGTCAGACAGGGTACTACTGTGTGTCAGTCAGTACCAACCTGATAGGTTCAGGTGTCTGTATGGGTAGCCAGAACTGATAGGTTCAGGGTCTGTGCTTCAAGTTAAAAGTGTTCTGTGTGAACCAAACTGGTGTATGTATGATTGAGACTAAGCCACGTTACTGTATCTTATTCACTTGATCATTTTATTTTCCCTGTGTGTTGTTTAAATAAACCTTATTCCTTTATTTGTTAAAAATCCATTCCTGGTCTGTGTGACTCCTTGTGGGGAATGGTTGGTGGCAGCTTAATTAGAATGTGGCATATCCCAGTAGGTCTGGGTTTGTCACACTAACTACATTGGATAAATAGATACTATAAACATTGATAGTGATTTAATAAATAGGCATGTGCATACATATCGCTGCGTAGGTATTTGCTTACAGTAGCAATATACCAGGTTGCAGTACAGAAAGAAGTAGCAATTTGCTGGACGACTATGGCACCAAGACCTGTGTAGTTCTTATGTGGCACTGAGCTTTAAAGGTGGCAATGGCTTCAAAGAAGGGGCAGGGTAAAAGGAAGGGATAGCAGTCAACCAAAAAGAGGCCAGTTCCTCAGGTATCACCACCACAATCCTCATCGGATAAGGGATCTTGGACCATTTGGCAGCAATTACAGGAGAAAATATCTGCCTTTGAAGCCAAAAGAGCAGTGAGTTGGGCCCCACAGTCCAGCCAGGCGCAGCCACATCACTCGGCTAGGGAGGGCAGGAGACATCGCTGGGCTAAGCTCAAAGCTATGGCAGACAATCTAATGTTTCGGTTTGCCATCTTAGAAGCTGAGCAGCAGTCAGCAGGGACATCCAAGCGAGACTCTGACGGGTCAGTAGTTACACCATATGTGCAGTGCGATTCAACCTGACTTGTGCTGGGATAAGCCCCTTCCTGGGCTTTGGCTGCAATCTATGACACCAGCCAGGCCATTCTGGAGACAAGTGTGATAGTGGGCATCTCATTAGGACAGTGGTCAGGGAACAGGGGTAAATTACCCCAAATGGGGTAAAAATGAAAATCCTGGGGGTAATGAGGACACAACCCAAACTCCCCTCCCTCCTCCTCTTCTGTCTGGAGGGTGGTTCCTGGCAGTCCAATCGCCCCCTTCCTACCCCCATCCCCAGCCCGTGTGTGTGTGTGTGGGGGGGGGTGGAAGATGCATTGTGGACTCAAGAAGGTGGATGGCAGCCGGTGATGGGCCCCGGCCAGTGGCGTATGGCAGCCGAGGCAGTGGCAGGGCTGGCCATGGCAGAGAGCAAGGCTGGAGTGAGTGGCTGGAGCACCCCAGCCAGGAGGAGCCTCTCCTTCCAGTGTCTGGAGAGGTGGATCATGGTGGAGGGGGCAGGCACGGCCACGACGGCGGCCCAGGCCAGGCTCAGCCTCCTGGCACTGGGCCATACCCGGAGGAGCCCGTTGGGCGACAGTGGCGCTTGCCCAGCCATGTGGCTTCCTTTGGCGGCACCTCCGCGCTGGCTGTTTGGGCCTAGAGGAGCCTCTTGCCCTCCATGCAGCAGCTGTTGTGGTGCTTCAACGACGAGACCGACATCCACCCCAGCGAGCAGCTGCCGGAATCAGTACCAGAGTGGGAGGCAGCATCGGGTGCCCCCGGAGGGTGAGCCACCTGATGCTCTTTGATGGCCACCCAGGAGCCACCCACCAGCAGAGAAAGGGAGTCACCCCTGCGGGGCCAAGGACTGAACACAGCCCTGCCATGCAGCGGCGGCAGCCCCGGCGGCGAAACTTTGGTGGCGGCACTTGACTGACCGCGTGTGACCAAGTTCCTTCCTTTCAAGGGGGTAATGTCAGTGTATATAAATTTTTTAGGGGGTAAAAGGTAAAAAAGTTCCCTGACCCCTGCATTAGGAAGACTGTTTGGAATCAAAATCCCCATGCTGGAGCGGGGCAGGTAGTTCAACCCCACATGTTCTGCTGGGATTACAACTACAAGGGTGCCTGTTCCAGGAAGCCATGCTGTTTTAGACGCGAGTGTTTGGTGTGTGGAGGACAGCATCCCAGTGCCTCCTGTTTCACAGCTGTGGCTTAACACCAGAGCAAGGGTCCAGGAGGAGGTAAAAAACCCAATAGCAGCAGGGGTAACCCTGGAAAAAGGCCCCGGCTCAATTAAAATTACAGTTTTGGAAGTTTGGTTGCTTGGTTATCCCATTAGAGAGGATGCCAGTTATTTATTGGAAGGTTTTAGGTACAGTTTTAGGATACCGGCGGTTGGTAAGCGTAAAGCCTTCTTTGTGCAAAACCTGAAATCCGTCTGTGGCATAGAGGGTATTGTTCAGACAAAGATTGCTAAAGAAGTGAAGGAAGGGAGAGTATTAGGACCCTTTGTGATGCCCCCTTTGGAGACCTTGAGGGTTTCACCTTTGGGAATAGTTCCAAAAAAGTCTCAAGGTGAGTTTCAATTAATTCACCACTTGTCCTACACAGAGGGGGTGTTGGTTAACGATGCCATCCTTCAGAAGCTTTGTACTGTGTGCTACACCTCCTTTGAGGCGGTTCGCATGGTACGAAAGTGTGGTGTAGGGGTGGAGGTGGCAAAATGTGATATAAAAAGTGAAATGTGATATAAAATTTCCGGATTTTGCCAGTTCATCTGCTGGATTTTGACATGTTCGTTTTTCATTTCCAGGGATCCTTTTACATAGATAGAGCACTGTCCATGAGCTGCTCTGTTTCATGCACAGCATTAGAGCATTTTAGCTCATTCCTCGAGTAGAAGTTCAGGTGCAGGAGTGGGCTGTAAGTCTATGGCCCATTATTTGGATTATTGCCTTTTTTGTGGTGAGAAGAATTCATATATGTGCAGTTTGATTCTGAACAATTTTCAATCAATGACCAGCGAGCTCGGGCTACCTTTGGCAGGGGAAAAGACGAGGGACCAGCCACGTCTCTGATGTTCCTAGGTATTGAGCTGGACACGGTGAAGCAGACATCTAGACTGCCTGAGAGTAAATTAGCCGACCTTAAGGGCAGGATAGCAGGGATGCTGCAGAAGAAAAAGGTGTCCATGAGGGAGCTTCAGGAGATTGTGGGCCATCTAAACTTTGCTTGCAGAGTGGTGGTGCCTGGTTGTGCCTTTTTGCGTTGGCTTTGCATGGCAAAGAAGGGCTCCAGTTTTCCCTTGCATAGGACTAGAGTTACGCATGACATGAGGGAAGATTTGCAAGTTTGGGGTCAGTTCCTATCTGAGTTTAATGGAATATCCTTCTGGAGAGGGGAATTGGGGCTTAAGGCGGACTTTCAGGTCCAGTTGGACGCTGCTGGTCCTTTAGGGTTTGGAATCTATGTTAGGGGCAGATGGTGTGCTGGTCGTTGGCCAAAAGAATGGCACCAAGTCAGGATTACCAGGGATTTGACATTCCTGGAATTTTCCCCAATATTTGGGGCATTGTGGCTCTGGGCGGAAGAATAGGCAAACTCTGTTGTGCAGTTTTGGTGCAACAATCAGGCAGTGGCTTACATCATAAACAACTTTATGTCACGTTCAGAATGGGTTATGACTTTAGTTAGGGCATTTACAATGTGGGCTTTGAAATTTAATATTTGGGTTCAGGCCCGACACATGCCAGGGATAGATACCAGTTTAGCTGACACATTATCATGCCAACTGATCAAGCAGTTCAGGGAGTTAGACCCAGGAGCCAACAAGTTCCCAGAAATTCTTCCCCCAGAGGTCTGGCAAATTGGCAAGAAGATGCTGAAAGGGCAATAGGCTTCGCCTTGGCATCAAGGACACAGAAAGGGTACCTGGCCGAGAGTATAGAATTCAAGGAATTTAGAAAGCTAGTTGAACTGGAGCCAAAGTGGCCAACCCCAGTTGAGCACCTTCAGCAATTCATTGTGTTTTTTAACAGGAAGGGGTTGACGCCGGGATCTACACAGGGCAGATTGTCGGCACTAGCCTTTTACGCTAGGGTCCATGGTTATCGGGATCATTCTTCAGACTACCGCATTTAAAAAATGATTGAAGGTTGGTCTAAAGAAAAAGGCAGGGTTAGAGATATGAGGGTACCTATACCACCAGAGTTATTGGAAAATATTTGTAAGCAATGGGAGGTGCTTTGTAGGGATGATTATGAAACTGTCCTATTTAAGGTGGCGTCTTTGCTGACATTTTTTGGAGCTCTTAGGATCAGCGAGGTGGTGGCCACTGGGAAGGGAGACACATCCAAATTAGTGTTGCAGTGGCAGAATGTTCGTTTAGTTGCAGGGTCAATTCAGATTCATATCCGCCGATCCAAGACGGATCAGCGTAGTAAGGGAGTTTACCTTACTGTAGGGTGTTGCCACGTGGAAGATGTTTGCCCAGTGAAAGCCATAACATCATATTTGAGGATTGGGGAGCCGGGCAGGAATATTTCTTTATTCATAATGATAGTTCCCCATTGATGAAGTACCAGTTTTGGAGGCTGACAGACCTGGTACTCAGTAAGATAGGTGTGCTGGGATTGAAATTCGGCACATGTTCTTTTAGAATCGGTGCTGCATCTACTGCAGCGGCATTGGGATGCCACACAGATGACATTAAGTGGACACACACTCACCTGCCACTAACCTGAAACTACATTCATGTTATTGAGTCCTTTGCAGGAATTAAACTTGAAGGAGACAGTGCTTTAACAAACGTGTACTGTACAGTGGGGTCTTGACTTAAGAATGACTTGAGTTAAGAACATTTTGACTTAAGAACCACTCTCATAGGAAAATATTGACTTGACTTAAGTACTTACATTTGAGTTAAGAACTGAAAAAAGCCCACGTGGGAGGCAGGGAAAGTGCAAAATTTGAACTTTTGGTTAACTGTTGGCCAGTGAAAAGAGTGCCTGTCTGCTTCCTCACTCCTCCCAGCGTTTAGAGAATGGATTGGGAGTCTTCAGACTGCCTGGTACTGTACTGCCTGGACTGTATTTTCCCTGCCTTCCCTGAACCTTTCTTGACCTAAGAAAAAAAGAAACAAAATATCCCCCTCTAGTGGTCGAAGGCAGAATAGCAGCTTCCCATTAGTTTCTATGGACGGAAAAGAGCAGATACGGATCAAATGGTTTTCAATACATTCCTATGGGAAATGCAGATTTGACTTGAGAACTTTTTGACTTGAGAACCGCCTTCCAATACGGATTAAGTTCTCAAGTCAAGACCCCACTGTATAGCTGTTGCAAGATTTTTCCTTTAGCCAGATTTTTATCCTTCAACCAAGACGTACTCCCAGTTAGAAAGAATCAGTATATTTCAGCAGGAGGGAACTGAGTCTGACTCCTGAAAATACAAGGGGAGATTACACTCCATGTGTGTTGCTACAATTTTCAGAGAATTGCACCCTTACAAATAAAATCAGAAGATGCATTGAGAACATGTTATCAAATTATATCACTATATTCCTAATCGTTTTAAAATAACCATTAATAGTATAATGTTCACAATAACATTCAGAGCTATTTAAATACCATTTCAACCCTGTATCTCAAAATATGAAATAAAACCACTTTTTAATATAGAAAACCACTATTTCCCTCAATGTAAACATGAATCTACATTTCCCTGTTTACATTGAGAAAAATAGTACTTTTCAATACTAAAAGATGGAACCAATTGCTTCAAGAAAGGAAAAGGAAATCCTGCTGAGTATGTAAATAGAAGGTTAAGGCATATGTGCTGCTTATAAACCTATTGAAATCATAGCTTTCTGTACTGCTTAATAACAACAAGAATAAGTAAGACTCATGAAACTCACAAGCAGTCTTTAAAAATACAACCAATTATTTGTGTTTGCCCTGCAGATAGCAAGTAAAATATTCAAGCATCCATAGACCAAAGAAAGGCACTTGTCTGCTTTCATCATGATCAATAAAACTGGCAGCTTATTACCATATCATTAGCTACCCTGCTGTTTCCAGAGCATTAATGTGCAGAAATATTAATTTATAAATGTATACTGGCCCTCAGTTCTTAGACTCTGGCTGTTTGTATCAAATAAGAATTAAAGATAGGCAAAACCAGTGTAACTACTACTACTTTTTGAGTGTGCTGTGTGCCCATAAACATATGCTTACCATCTGCAGAATTACAGGAGGCAGCTGAGGTTAAAAAACCCAACAGCTGTAGAATAAAATAATGCCATCAATTTCACTTCACAGTGACAGCTCAGCTGCTAGACCAAGCAATACAGATCAGGTAAGAAGGGTTTTTTTTCTACCTAATTTTAAATTGAGGAGGTGGGAAGGGACATGACAATTATCTGCATTATATTGAAACCTATTAAAGCATTTTTACTGATTGGACTACTTAAGCAATGCTGAGTTTGCTCAAGGCAACGTTCCTCAATATTTTTGTCAGCACACCGAACCAGCCAACGTAAACTCCCAAACGTTTGGAACCAAGGCATATTAATCTCATGAAAATACAGATAAATGAATTATTGTCAGATGGACTCAAACAGCAGGACTGGGCAACACCTCTATTGGGCCAACAAAATACATAAAAAGAAAAAAAAGCAGGGAAGCAAACTTTTCAGTCCTTCAGAACTCTGCATGGGGTTGAACACCGCAAGACTGAGTGTGTTTATTTATTTATTGAAAACTATGCTATTCTGGACCACCTACTGTCACAATCTACCAGTCAGCATAGCCACTGGCCATGTTGACTGGGTTGTTCTAGGAGTAGGTGGTCTGTAAACGGAGCATTCTCAAGCTTTGATCATCATCACAGAGTTATGCTTTGTATGAACCAGAGTGGTAAAATCCAAGTAAAAAACGACAGCAGCAGCTCTCTTAACTAGTTCTTTACTTCAGAGAAGCAAAAGAGAGAATAAATTTCTAAGAAGGTATTCCTCCAGGGCAAGTATAATGTACCTAACAGCCAATGGATGCTTTATATATGAAACAAAAGGATGATTATTTTTACTAATTACCTCAACTTATTAGCACACAGTTAGCAAAAGAAAAAGCCAAGCACAGAACTCAAGTTATCATTTTCATACAGAGTTAAGCTGTGCTTCTGTGTGTTTGTGCGTGCGTATCCAGAAATGAGCTTGGGAGGGTGGTGGAACCATGTTGTAATAAGGGAGTTACATGCTTCCTATAAGCAGCACCAATCAGCAATCTAGCTGCAGCATTTTGAACCAGGTGAAGTTTCTAAACACTTTCAAAGGCAGTCTCACATACAGCATGTTGCAGTAATACAAATCAGATATAACTAAGGTATGTGTCACTGTGGCCAAATTGGACATCTCAAGGAATGAGAGCAATTTGTGCACTAGCTTTAACTGTGCAAATGCACTCCTGGCCACCACTGAACCTGTACATCCCAGTTCATAGTTGAGTCCAGGAGCACATCCAAACTACAGACCTGACTTTGGGGGGGGGTATACCCCATACAGTACAGGCTGAAACCCTATCCCCTGATTTGCCTTGTGGCTGAACTGGAACACCTCTGTCTTGTCTCGATTAAGTTTCAGTGGGTCAGCCCTCATCCAGTCCATCAGTGACAACAAGACACAGAACAGCTTCCTTGGAATCAGATGGAAGAAGAGATAGAGTTAGCTGTCATCAGCATACTGATGACACCGAACCTCAAAACTCCAGACAAAATCCCCCAGTGGTTTCATGTAGATGTTGAATAATATGGCAGAAAGGACTAAGCCCTGAGGGACAACACAGACCAATGTCCAGGTTGTCAAATAGGATTCTCCCAACACCACATTGCGAGTTTGGCCATCCAGGGAGGATTGGAAACACTGTAAAATAGCCCTTGCAAGGTCCATCCCAGAAAGGCATCCCTGAAGCATACCACGGTCGATGGTATCAAAAGCCACTGAAAGGTCCAGCAGAACCAACAGGGATGTACTTCCTTGTTTAGTTCCCAGCATAGGTCATCCACCAAAGCAACCAGAGCTATCTCTTTTCCATAATCAGGCCTGAAACGAGACTGAAATGGATCAAGACTGGGGCTGAGATGCCATAACAAGACCTTGTCCAAAAATGGAATTTTGGAGACTGGCCAATAATTATCCAATACAGCAGGATTCAGGAGGGCTTTTAAATAAAGGTCTTACTACTGCCTCCTTTAGACAATCTGGTACCTTGCCTTTTTGCAAGTAGGCATTCACCACTCAGCCTGTCTTCCTCTGGCTGCTTTTATAAGCCAGGAAGAGCAAGAGTCCAGCACACATGTGGTAGCTTTCATTTCTCCAAAGAGGCTGCACCAACTGAAACATACCCATTATAACAGGACAAGCAGGAGCCACAGTTACATCAACAGGACCCGCATCAACTACAGTATCTAAGTCAGAGAGGACCTGAGCAACTTTCTCTGTAAAATGCCAAGAAAAAATCTTCACAGTGGGCTGTTGAGTGGCCAACATCCTTCTCTTGTGGCCATCTGTGCAACAGGCCCTTAACCAGTCGAAAGAGCTCCACTGGATGACTTTGTGCAGATGAAATGATGGTAGAGAAGAGTAGCTTCTTCACTGTTGCCACTGCCATGGAGTAGGCTTTCCAATGGGTTCTAGCCTCTGTTCAGTCAGATTCACTCTGAGTTTTCTTTTATTTATTTATTTATTATTTTTAAACTAGTAGGAATGGGGTAGGGAATACAAAAGGTAAAAGGGAGTGCAGGGGATGGGAAAAGGATTTTGAGGATAGGAGAACACAGAGTATACAATCATCCACTCTATTCATATTAAGTATGCATGCCTCTGATCCATTCATTTTCCAGTACAAAAAAAATCTTTGTATTCTTTATATATATATATATATATCTGTATACTATTTGATTATCCTCTAAATATTAGCTTATATTCATATTTTGATTCAAGTCTAAGTTATTCCAACTCTATCAAGAAATCGAGACCAATTATAAAATACATCCCCTTTTTCATTTTCCAGTTGTCTTGGACATATCAGCCTGTCTGGAAAGCTGTCCATTTCTGGCACTTCCCATATTTTCTCATTACCTTTCTCTTGTTTCTGTGCCTCTATTTTCTTCCCATTTTGGGGAGATAAGATTAAATCCAGGACAGTAGTATGATTTTTGAAATCACCTTTTCTGACTAGTATAACTGGGTATCCCACGTGATAACTTCTAGTCCAATCTATGTTACCTACCATGTTACCTGGCATCTCTCTCAATACAAACTGTTCTGGAGTTTCAATTTCATTCAGTTGCTGTTTAGCCTCTGATGGTTTCCCCTTCATCAGGCCTTCTATCTGTCTAAGTTTCTGATTTATCTGCTGAAATCCTATTATTGTCATTCGCATGGTAACCAGCCATTCTTTGTCTGGCAACATTCCCACTGGGTATGTCCTCCTCCTCCTTGCCCAGAAATTATAACAGTATTCTCAGAATCCACACAGTCCAGCCAAAGGAGGGTCCAAAGTAAGCATCAAACAGGGGACCAGTCTCTTCTAAAAAGAAAAGCCGTCGTAGTCCTGTAATAACTCCAGATCTAATTTTCTTCGGTCCTCCGTCTGTTCTGTTGAGTTCCTCTCACTGATGAGCTGATAGTTTACTGTCCGTTTCCCAGGGCTTATTCTTCCTTCCAAAACCAAAGACGCTTTTGTTATCAAAGTCCCATTTGACTGGCTTCTCCCACTCAAAAGCCTGTGCCTCCTGCTCCTTTATTTTCAAAGTCCACTCAGCTAGTAAGGAAAGTCCAGATTGCACAGCATTGACAAGATTTCAGTCCCTGTTGAGTGATATTTCCTCTGGGATTCTTTTCCAGAAACACAAAATTTTTCTCGCAGTGAAATGATCTTGGCCAGCTTGCTAATTATACAGTTTGCTTTGAGAAAAAAAAACAAGCTGGCATGCCGGTTCACCGCTTCCTCTCTCCTTTTGGTCAGGTATTTTGACATTAGTTTCTTCAATATATTAATGAGGCTATTAATAAATCAAAGGCTTACTTTGCTGTTGTTCTGTTCTCCTTCCTCGGGAACTTGGGGGTGGAGTTTTCTCACAGCTTTCTGCCATAAGATATGGCTCCCGTCTCTGGTCTGTGCATGGGTGAATTTTCAGAAGGAAGAAAGACCCGTTGCTGCCAAATCTTCTACCTTCTGGGCTCACCATCTGCTTGGAGGTACCTCTCCTGGGCCCCCCTTCCATCCCCCCCTTTCTAGAGGGACGGCAGGCCAGGCGGTTCCAGTTTTTCCCCGGAGCTGTTCACCGGGTACTGCTGGCTTCACTGCAGTCAAGCTCCACCTCCAGATTCGCTCTGAGTTTTCCACCATCACTACTCTAGTCTCCATTCCACTCATGTCATCATCTCCAACTCCTTAGTAAACCAAGGAGCTAATCTGGCTGCACTTCGTTGGAGGGAATGCTTAGGAGCAATTCTGTCAATAGTTATGGTTATTTCCCTCCTCCAGCAATCAGCCAAGTTCTCAATAAGATCATCTGCCAAGACAGCAGGACCTTCCCAAGAGCCATCAGGAAACCATTTGGATCCATAAGTCTCCCAGGGAGGATCAGTTGAATTGCTACCCCCTCCTGGAGAGTCTCTGCAGAGTCTCAGGGTTTCAATAGGTCTAAACCCTACCAGGTAGTGATCTGACCATGACAATGGAATTACCAAGAGTTCCTCCACCCCCACCCAGATCATCATCCTTCCCAGTACAGAAAACCAGGTCAAGAGTGTGACCTGTAATATGACTGGAGCCAGATCCCACTTCGGACAGCCCCTTGGTCATCATGGCAGAAACAAAGTCCTGGCCTCCATATGGTTGTTGAAGTCCCCCAGCATCACCACACCTGAGACCAGCTCAGCCAGTTCTGGCAGGGAGACTGTTGTCCAGTGAGGTGGGAAGGATGCCAATAGAATCCCTACTCTGTCCATGGCATGCAGTCTTACGTACATGCACTCAAACCCAGCAGTGGGGCAGGGCATCTGCTAAGCGTGGTTAAATTTTGATAGCCTATAGCAAATTATCCTCACCACCCAACCACCCAGGTCTAGCCTGATGCTGCACGAAGAACCCAGGTGAACAAGTGGAGAAAGGCTGACATCCCCAGCTTTATCCAGCCAGGTCTCTGTAATGCACAACACGTCACTATATTCATCTAAAATCAAATCTTGGATGTTAGCTGTCTTACCTTTCAATGACCTGGCATTTAACATGCCTTCTAGAAACAGATTTCTCTAAAATCTGTGCTTTGACCGCTATAGAGCTCAAAGCCAAAAGAAGTGATCTTTTTACTGCAACAGCTACAATGACATGGAGTTTCATTAATTCTAAACAATGAAAATGCGAAAAACATATATCACACAGGAAACCATCACCTGAAATTGAAAAAATAAAACTGGGGAAGGTCACAGGAGGCTAAAGAAAGCAAAACAGAATCCCCTCTCCTCAAGATTATGGCATCATATGCAACCTACTTTCATCTCAGATTACAAACATGGGACTAGTTCACATAGCTAAAGTCTCCAGAGGTAGGTCTCGTGGCTGAACCTGTTTCATAGGCTGGGAAATAAGCTGATGGCATATGTATCTCCTGGTGTGATTTATAGACTTGAAACTGATTTAAGACATGGTCACACAGATCATTGCCATGAAGCTAAGAGACAGTGGTGGGGTGTTAAACAACAAACAATCTATTCTCTTTTACAGAGATAATACACCTTTGTCTACGGAGAGCATAGAGCATCCTTCTTCAACTTTACATCATTCATATCTGTTTGGACTACAAGTCTCATCATCCCCAACTTACAGTCATATTGTTTGTAGGGCAACAAACCTAGAAGGTGCCAGGATGAGAAAGGCAAGATACATTACCCCCTATTTGTATCCTGCTCTAAAATACAGATGTATTTGAGCCAAATCAAATTATGAAAGAAAAATGTACCTAATTATGCAAGAAAAATTGCATAATCAATGCAAACTTATGTCACTTTGATCAGCAAAATTTCCTGTATTTCATGCATGGAACACATATGCATTTTAGCTATGTTATGCTAATGTTATTTTGAAAATAATGAATGGATACTTTGAAGAGATCGATGTGTGATCATATTGCTCTTTATCCTTTTGGTTCCATTTTTGAGCCTTACCTTGAAGAAGCTGTGTTTCCTGTTACGTTGGCCTAGCCACAAGTTGCTTCCAGGTGTTAGATTTGTGTCTGGAGGATCTATAACACGTTCATAAATCCTGTAGAATAAAGGTTAATTTGTTACCCAAAAAGAATACTTCCTTTTGTTTAAAATCTTTAAAAAAATTAAATGCAAAATTTAATAATGCAAATACTTATTAAATACCAACCCATAACTAAGCATAACCACGTTTCTAATTTTACAACTGAAAAATGAGAGGGAGAAATATTGATATTTCAGATACTGTACATATACCACACTACAGATGACCAAAGGAGGTTTACAGATCACTTTACATGCAAGTAAGCAGAACTTTTAAGAAGAAATACTCCATAGTACACCTAACACAATAATTTTTGAAAGCTGTTTTTTAAAGAATAGTTTTCAGACTGGTGATCACACTTTAACATTAACCATGGTTTGTTTCAAAACATGGCAACTTAGAACTATCCATAATGAAACTGTTTCTTTGAAATGAGTTGTATGTAATCATGATTTCTTCCCATGCTACAGGAATCTTTCCCAAGGGGTGAAAGCAGAGTATAATTTTCCCAATTTATAAAAAACGCGATAAATCCATCCCCAGAACTACCGCCCAATCAGCTTACTGGATACCAGCTCCAAGCTCTATACCCGTCTTCTGCATCAGAAGCTGGCTAAATGGATGGAGAAAAATAATATCCTTCACCAGGAACAAGCAGGTTTTAGAAAGGGCCATAGCACGGTAGATCAAATCTACATGCTACATCATCTTGTATGCAAATACACCACCAGGCCATTCAAATGGCTGTTCACAGCTTTTATTGACTTCTCTGCATTTGACACAATCACCAGAAACCGCCTGTGGGATAAGCTCACAGAGACCAACATCGATAAGAGACTCCTAACCCTAATACAAGAACTATTCTCCAGCACAATATTGAGGGTAAGGATTAGCACAGATGGCAGGCTGACAAAGGAAATTCATACTAACAAAGGGGTAAAACAAGGGTGCTTACTCACACCCCTACTTTTTAACTTTTATATTAATAATATTGTAACAATTTTAAACCATCCAGATAATTTCCCCTCTTTAATTGGGAATTATAAGATTGCAAGCCTTATATATGCTGATGACATTGTATTATGATCTATGAACAAAAAGGGACTGAAGAGAAGCTTAAATAAGCTCCAAGGGTTTAGCCACCTAGAGCAACTAAAAATAAATTACACAAAATCTAAAGTGATAATTTTTGGGAAGCATCCCCCCAAATTTAGCTGGACTATAGGCGAAAATAAAATAGAACAAGTCCAGACCTTCAAGTACCTATGAGTGCATTTTGATGAGAAAAACTGCTGGAAATCTCAGATACAGAGCACGAAAATATCAGTTCAGAAATCTAGCCATGCTCTGGTCAAATTTTTCCATCTTAAAGGTGGTAAACTCATAACCCCAGCTTTAAAAATATTTTCTGGGAGGGTCATCTCTCAAATACTTTATGGAATTGAGATCTGGGGTATGAATCAGAACAACCTACACCAACTTGAAGTAGGACATAATATATTTTTGAGGCACATCCTCACGGCACCCCAGGGGACCCCAGCAGCTTTTGTTAGAACAGAGACCGGTATGGTGTCCATTAAAGCCAGGTCAACTCTAGCTATACTCTCTTACTATAAGAGGGTGATGGATATGTCCGACCACCGTCTACCTAAACATTGTATGCTAGATCAATGGAAGAGTGGCGGCTGGGCAAATTCAGTACAAACCCTACTAAAATCTAAATCCCTCTCAACAGATATTTTTGTTTTTTTTCTGGGGGTTAAAAGAATGTTGAGGGACTGGCTCTACAAATTGGATAATGACCAGGACTTAGCCTTAATTCACTCTTCAAATTTCTCTCACTGGTACCATCTGCTGAAAACAAACCATTCAAGGGCGTAATACTTATATGCACTTACTTTTGCCTCCTTGAGAACCGTATTCACAGAACTCCATTACCAAACCATGCCAACCGCTGTCTTAGATGGCAGGTACATGAATCTCCCCAAGCATCTAATGCTGTGTATTTGCGGAGCAGGTGAGACAGAGGATGTTGTCCGCTGTTTACTTAACTGTCAGCTCTACCAAAACCCCAGAGAAAAATTCCTGGGTAACATTTTGGCTGCTCTACAGGACGAAAGCCCTCAGACAAAGGTGGTCAAGTTACTTTTGGATTGTGACCCATATATTACATACAGAACAGCGCTGTTTGCAAAAGCAGCCAGAAACCTTCATGCTAATTTCCTGAGAGCCATCACCATCAATTGTGTGGGAGACTCCCAGATATGAAGGTTCACTTATTATTTTATATGTCTGTGATTTTATTATGATTTTATTTGATTATATTTGTATTTTAAACAATTGAGACGGCTTTTAGCCAATACAATAAACTTAAACTTGAATGATTTCCTCCCTGGCTGACATGGGAAACTATCTTAAAGGTAAATGAGAAAGAAAAATTCCAAAGTTCTCCTTATGACTTGGTAGCAAAAAGTACATTTAAATGAATGCATTATCTCTTTCACCAGGATTTTAAAAGTTGAACTTATTATATTTTTTATATATTATATAATATTATTTATCATATATTGTTTTTATATTTACAACATGTATGAGAAGCTAAGGATGTAGTGACTCAACTGAGACAACACACTAAAACAGGGTTTGTGTTCACTTCACAAGCAAATAATGAGGTGTGTAAATCAGAATTTGAGGGAACATATCACGTCATATCAAGAATGGCAATAGAACATTCTTTAAATGAGGAAAGAAAAACAAATAAGTTTTTTTTAAAGGGCTGAGCAAATTGATGGAGTTTGAGATCATCAGTGGCTACTAATTCCCTCAGTACCAAAAACAGAGTGCCTCTGTATATCAATGGCTGGGAAGGTAGTCCTGTTTGTGGTTTCCCACAGACAACTGGTTGACCATTTGTGTGAACAGAACACTAGATTAGATAGGCACTTGTTCTGATCAAACATGGCTCTTCTTTTTTGAAAGTAGCTTCTTTTTTAACTGTAACTGTAATATTACAGCCACCTTGGGTCCTTTCAAGGAGAAAGGCAGGGTAAAAATATTTTAAATAAATTAATAATATAAAGTAATTAGAGCATGACATAGAAACCAGATAACAAATTCTTGTAAAATGTACTCAGAAGTCATCAGAATTACATCTTATATTAAGTCTGAGAAAGCGGACCTGTCCACAAAAGCTCACATTAAATTATAGCATTTGGGTTTTAAGGTGCCACAACATTTTGTCTTTTTTTTCCCCTGATTTATTGAGTCTAGTTCAGTTAAGTAAGTCTTCCCACATATCTACAAATCATGGATGGAGAAAGCATGTGCTTGTTTCTATTCACAAAGTCAATAAATAGATAATATTTAGAGAACCAGGAACCATCACTTGACTTTCATGTGGCTCTTCTTTTATGTTTTCATGAATACCTTTGCCAACTTCATTCATTCACTGCTATTTCTTAGATATTACAGCTGGGAGTCCTCTAAGATTTGCCATAGAATTCTGATGTTTTTATAATAAACCACTAAAGAAAGCAATTAAATACTTTTCTCATGAGGGAATGCTCATTCTTCCAAAGCAAGAGTCTGTCACTTGTAATCCGTGTGTTTAATAAGAAATGGAAGGTACTGCAACTATGTATTTTTAAATGAACATGCAAAACAGTTCTAAAGATACAAGTACAAGCTAATCAACTACCCACCATGTTATCATTTCATTTCCTCTCCAACTTGCTTTCCCACACATCCAAGCCTAGAATTGCTAAATGTAATCATTGGTGTGTATTATTGCTTGTCATTTGTTAGGAAACACATGCATTTTAAGAGACCCAGATTATCACTAACTTTTAAAGATTCCTAGAAAGAAAATAATTACTTAGTAGTGATAAGTCACATAAAGCCATTGATAAGGCCATATGATGTCCCAAACTTATTTTGACTGGAAAAAGTAGTAGAAATAGTAATATGAGCGTAAAAAAACCTGACAACCCTATTTGGAAAGAGGGAAGAAACAAACAGAATATTTTCATGTATAACCTATAGTTTAGGAACATCAACTAAGCTCAAACAAATTGTTTGTATAATTATGGTGAGTAACTGCTTACCTGCATCGTAATTACAATCAACTCTAATTCCTCAGAATACTGTGCCACAAAAACACATTTGAAATTGTAATTACTAATGCTGTGGCAAGGTTTCCCCCTCACAACCTGCTCAGTAATAACCTGTCGCATTTCTCGTTGAACTAATTTACCTCTCTGAGAAGTGAAATAAGATTCCTTTCTCATAGCCTATATTTTAGAGATCAACAAAATGGTTCAAGTGTTCATTATCTCTATCAACATTTTCAATTGTATTCACCTCATTTCTTCAGGAACAAAAGCATAATTAAGCTGCTTTAAGTATTTGAATAAGACCTTTGACATGTTCATCCACAAAACCAGTCACTGAGTGACCTGTTCACATTAGAAATTCCATTCTACCTATATAGTCCATGTACCTTTATTTAAGGACAAGGCATTAACTCTAGAGAATTTGCAGTCTTTTCAAAATGTTGGTCAATATTCCATAAAGAACACTATCTTCTGTTAACAGCTAAAAGCTTAAAACAAAGGAATGTACTACCTCCCCTCCAACACTTCTTACAAGGGAATATTGGATTTTTATTAATTTGGCCAAGTGTGGCTCTAAAGGGACTGCACAGTATCTGTCTCCAATGCCATAAGAATAACGAATTTTTCAATGTAAAAGCACACAAATCGACATGTATTATGTGGCAGGTCAATAGCACAATGTAAGGAAGACAAATGAGGCATAGGCTGAAATGGTTTCTCTCAGGCTTTGCTGGAAATTGAACAAAGGCTTTGCCCTTTATGGAAGAAGGTTATAACAACCACCCCATCTTTCCTGGCATTCTTACAGAAAATCCAATTCACAATCCCATCCCGTACCTAGCAAAAGATGCTTCACTTTTCTCTGAGTGTCATTCTGTTCTTAATTACCTTGCATCCACACACTTTCTCCTGCAGTCATCCACTCATATATATGGGCGGCGGGGGGGGGGGGAGATGACGTTTTCCCTCTTACCCTTTAACTATCATGACCAAGAGTGGAAAGCTGGGTACCAGCAGTAGAAGTTAGTGAGTCAGTGGTTTTGATTTAAAATACTTCATTGTATTGGGAATGCTGATTCAGTATGCCAAGCTCGCTAATACTAAAACAAACATCCTACAGCATATAACTCCCCAAAATGTGCAAGTAAAATTTATACATGTGGAAGTATGTACAGTACTCATGTACATGTATATCAAAGCACTATCTAAACTGGATTCTCTCTCTCTCTCTCTCTCTGTCTCTCTCTCTCGTGAATGCAGCAGCACTTTTTTCAAATGTTGTAATCATAAGAACTGCCACTGGCTACATGTGATAATCCACATATTCCACTGTACCTCCCAGAAGAATGTCATAGCAAAGTGCTAGATGACATATTGTGTGTGCAATATCTCCAGTGTAATAGTCTTCTTTGGGTAACAAAGCTGAAAAAGATCTCCACTGGAGAGAGGTCATCTGCTTCATTTCCAAAACATGTTGTAATTTTCCCCCTTTTCATTAGGAAATGGATGGAATTCTCCCTCCCCTATACATATACAGCCAGAAGCATTTAATAAGTCAAAAACAGTGCAGATGTTACCATCGCCAACTTACCTCCCAGTATCCTGACTTTATACAGAGACAGAAGTTTGTCAGAAATTAAGACAGAAGCCAGAATAGGAGCTTGGTTTACTCAAGATAACAGAGATTCACATTTAATCTCCACTAATGCTTATCTCAATAGAGGTTCTTCTGCAAACTGAAAGTACCTGACTGGCTCCCTTTTCACACATTTCATTTGTATTACCACCAATGTAAGAGGAGGTTTTAGGTTAAGATGCATAATTACTTAAACAGCACATTGCATGATGGCATTCCTACAAAGAACTATACAGACTTGCAGTACTGTACATACCCTGCAATACGATACCAATACTGTTGCTCCAGCCACATATAAAAATTGCTTTCCACCACTCTGAAGACATAATCACCTATCTGAAATTTAAGCTCAGGGGCAAGGAAGAATAATTTAGAATGCATCTCTTCTATCTAACAGAATGCATCTCTTCTATCTAACTTCACTTCTTCTCAGTGAAGTATAATAGGACTTATAAGAAAAGAACCTGGCAAGCATCCACATATAATATACAGGTCTTGAAATGTATGGCTAACAATCACAATAATAATATTTATAATGATAAAGATAACTTCACCACATATCAATCATTTAGCCTTTGTTCTGCAAGGACTGCAGCTTATAGGACGCCATTTTAATCCTAACAAAAACCTTTCAAAACCAGTTGCTTTTCCAAATCAGAGGTTAAAAATAGAGGTTGGCCATGAATCCAAAGATATCCTGGAGAGAAAAAAAAAGGCTCAGAGAAATATTAACTCCCCTGGGCTGTAATTCTTTCCGATCCCATTCTAAAGATGTGTCTTTAACTGCACAGCTGACCATTTTAGCAGACTTTATAGCAAGAAAAGTGGAAGATGACAGATAGTGGCTGAGATTTACTTCAAGAAACACCTCCGATAAAGCAAAAGAAAGTCACAAGGACATGAAAGACAGGCGCAAGAGTGGGGAAAAAGGGAAAGTACAAAAATCAATTGGCCTATAATAAGGGCACCCCTAAATGTACCACCATCTGACCATCAATATGACAAACCACGAAACAAAAAGAACTGAAAAAGGAAAAAGAAAAGACGCTTAAAAGTCCATTTTCACAGATATATACTATTCTTGACATTTTGTTGGCACAAATATACATTTTTAATATACAATGCCTTTTATCTCTGTGATGTCCCCCTGGTTTTAAAAAAAGGCTCTTTGATGCAGGGAAAGCCAAAGATAAAGACTATTACACTTTTCCTCCCAGTATTGAACCTCCCATCTCCAAAATCCCTGGAGTGGGGCCTTTGAGAATAGAATGGGAGATGGTTTAATAGCTTGTAGAGGAGCAGGAACCTTAAAGGAATGGTTCCTAGAGTTGGACACGAGTGAACTAAAAAATGTCCCTTGTTAGCTTTTGCATTCTACTGTAAATCAAAAAGCCAACAGCAAAAAGACATCAATTAGATACCACTTTATAGACAGAAAAATCAGTAGAGTCTTAACGTTTATCCCCAGATACATGGGTGCTGTGCTTCAGGTATGTTTTCCACGACACCAAAAGACCCAAAACAGTTGAAGATTTCACATAGTCAAAGCATCTTTACCAAAGAAAACATCAGGGTGGAGCTTGAGTTCATCCTAACATCTCCCTGCATCTTCTGTACAGTATTTATTGTCATCCACACCCTGATAATGTCTAGGGTCAGTTGCTGTAATATGCTACCTAATAAGCACCTGAGATTGTTCCATCCATGTTTCTTTTATAGGAAAGAAAGGCCTTTGTGGGCTCGAACTACACAAACTACACAATACACTTACATTTAGAAGCAGCGATCTCTCAAATGCTAAAGATACCTCTTTGAACAACTGTTTTCCCCGTCACATTTGTGCTTTATTTTGTGATTGCTTATTATAAGCTAAACACAGGCTTATTTGCATAGCTGACTCCAGACTCATACTATCTCTGATAGAAACACATCTCCAGAGGGGAAATGCACTCAGAACAGAGAATGTGCATTCCATCTAATTTGATCCACACTTCCTTTCCCCTTAACACCTCCTTTAACTGCCACCTGCAGAAGTATTGCTTGAGAATAATGTATACAGAGAACTTTCCTGGCTCCACTGCTCAGGCCTGGCCTATAATATTATCTGCTTCAAGGCTCAAATCATGACTAACAACAAGGGACAATACTATAAGGAATCCTGTTGGCGCATTCACAACAATGTGTTCTTGCCTGATGTACCCCTTCTTTTAGGATGCCTCCTTAAGCAGGTTGCCTTATTCTGCTGCATGGCTGGCCCTTTGCTTAGCACAGTTTTCTGCTGCTGGTTATTTCAGGAAACTTTTGGTAGTGCACAGCTGCTGATTTTTAACATTGTTCTGCAACCTCTGTTATTTCTCTTTCATCCTTGTTATTAGATTATTTGTTTATCTTTGATGCCAGCCATTGAGGATAAGAGGAGAGTTCGAGCAGCATACAATGCCTGTCCTAGTGAGTACAACTTGCAGCCTCTTCGAGCTGCTCGTAGCAAAGTCCAACAGGCTGCCAGATGTTTCAATGATTATTGGCTTCAGCTCTGCTCTCAGATACAGATAGCAGTAGACACAGGTAACATCAAGGGAATGTATGGAAGGTATCAAGCAGGCTTTAGATCGAATACAGAAGAAATCGGCTCCCTTGAAGTCTGCTACAGTAGTGATCATCCAGGACCAAGCACAGTAGATGGAACGCTGGGTGCAGCACTACTCTGAGCTATATTCCAGAGAGAATGTAGTAATCGAAGAGGCACTAAATAATATTGAGTGCCTGCCTGTCTTGAAAGAGTTGGACAGTGAAACAACTTTAGCAGAAATAAAAGTGGCCTTAGATTCCCTTGCCTCCAGCAAGGCACCTGGGAAGGATAACATCCCTGTTGAAGTGCTGAAGTGCTGTAAAGAGATCATCACCACCGCGCTGTATGAAATCTTTTGTCTTTGCTGGAGGGAAGGTGGAGCATCACAGGTCATGAAGGATGCAACCACTCTTACATTCTATAAGAAGAAAGGAGACAGAGGTGACTGCAATAACTACTGTAGCATCTCTCTTCTCAGTGTTGTAGGGAAGCTGCTGCCCATGTTGTGCTGAAGAGACTCCAGGTGCTTACAGACAGAGTCTGTCCAGAATCACAGTGTGGATTTTGAGCTAATAGATCCATCACTGACATGGTATTCTCCCTCTGACACCTGCAGGGGAAATGTAGGAAACAACAACGGCCACTCTTTGTGGCCTTCATAAATCTCACACAGGCCTTTGATTTGGTTATCAGGGATGGCCTTTTGAAAATACTTCCCAAGATTGGATGTCCACCTTGACTCCTTAACATCATCGGATGCTTTCATGAAGAATGAAGGGCACTGTAGTTTTTGATGGCTCAACATCTGATCCCTTTGACATCCGAAGTGGAGTGAAACAGGGTTGTGTCCTCATGCCGACCCTGTTTTGGATTTTTTTATTTTTATTTTGTTGTCATGCTGAAGCACACCTTTGGAATGCAACAGAAAGTGTCTATCTCTGGACTAGATCAGATGGAAAGCTCTTTAATCTCTCTAGATTGAGAGCGAAGACCAAAGTCCAGCTGAAATGCATGCAGGAGTTCCTCTTCGCCGATGATGCAGCCGTTGATGCCCATTCTGCTAAAGACCTCCAACAATTCATGAATTGTTTTAGCAAGGCCTGCCAAGACTTTGAATTAACAATCAGCACGAAGAAAACACAAATCATGGGCCAGGGTGTGGACTCACCTCCCTCTATTACTATCTCCATGCAAGAATTGGAGGCTGTTCAAGACTTTATGTACCTTGGCTCAACAATCTCTGACACTTTCTCCCTAGATGTCGAGTTGGATAAACACATTGGGAAAGCAGCTATCATGTTCTCTAGACTCACAAAGAGAGTATGTCTTAATGAGAAGCTGACGGCATACGCTAAAATCCAGGTCTATAGAGCCTGTGTCCTGAGCACACTCCTGTACTACAGCAAGTCCTGGACCCTTTGTGCACGGCAGGAGAGGAAGCTGAACACATTCCATATGCATTGTCTCCAATGCATATTTGGTATCACCTGGCAGGACAAAGTTCCAAATAGAGCAGTCCTAGAACAAGCTGGAATTTTTAGCATATATATATATTACTGAAACAGTGCTGTCTACGTTGGCTTGGGCATGTTGTGAGAATGGCTGATGGTCGGATTCCAAAAGAATTCCTGTATGGAGAATTATTGCAGGGAAATCACCCCAGTGGGACCACACCTTCGATACAAGGATATCTGCAAGCGGGATCTGAAGGCCTTAGGAATGGGCCTCAACAGTTGGGAAACCTTGACGTCTGAGCATTCAGCCTGGAGGCAGGCCGTGCATTATGGCCTCTCCCAATTTATTTATTTATTTAATTTATTTATTTATTTATTAATTTGAAGAGACACTTGTCCAGCAGGCCGAGGCAAAGAGGCAGTCCCAAAATGAGCAAAACCAGGGAGCTGGACAGGGGACAGATTGTATTTGTCTTCAGTGTGGAAGGGATTGTCACTCTTGAATTGGCCTCCTCAGCCACACTAGATGCTGTTCCAAGTCCTCCATACAGAGCACGTTATCATAGACTCTTGAGACTGAAGGATGCCTATCTATCTGTTTATCTTTGGACTTGTTTTCAAGTATATGTTTCTTAAGAAACAAAAGAAGGATCATTGTCAAAATATAAAATAAAAAAATTGCTAACTTCAAAATTCCCCAAACCATTGTATTAGGACTATGCAAGTTCTACTTCTTTTGAACAATTCTTTAACTTCTTCCCAAATAAACATGCTACTGTCAACTTCATTGGGTTCTATGAAATGGTGTTTAGAAATAGTGCTGAGTTTAAAAAAAAAACAACTTCAATTTTACTTATTTTATTCATATGCTCTCCAGCTTCCTGTATCTGAAGAATCATCTCGCTGATAAAAACTGTTTTTCTTTACATGCCCCATGCCAGCCTTACTGTTGGAGTTCCTAATCATTTAAGAAGAAAGCCATTTAGATGAATGTTTCAGATTTTGAAGGAAGCCTTTTCTTCTTGAATTTGTACCACGTAACAATAACGATCACCTCTTTAATCAAGAAGTTATTGTTTGGCTCAGAGGACGAACTCAAAAATAATCATATTTGCCTTAGCAGAATGTTTTTGATAAGCTGTTAAGCATGGTTGGTTTCAACCATATGTCTGCATTCACATGCACACAAGCAGGTATGCTTGCCTTTTAACATAGCCTTAAATTGTGTGGGGGGGGAGTACAGGAAAATATACTGACATTCCTTCAAAACGTTTTGGAATGGAACGCTCCCAAAGCAATACAAACCACAGAGACCCTGTAAGAGTTGTGCACATTCACCAGAGTGGTAGGTACAGCTCATGTAAATATACAGGCCAGCATACATGTACATATGTATTCTAACATGCTTGTCCAGGAACAGATGTCTGGCAGCCCCAGTCACCTTTTTGTCTACAGACTCGCCAGAGCATTAGAAGTACTACTTACAAGGAATGGTATAACAAGGAATACTCTCAATCTAGAGAGATTACCGTAAACTGATAATTAGTTTTTTGGATACAGGGGTATGAACAAGTTGCATTGCAAAAACCATATACTGAGCACAAAGGGCCTCTTTTTTTTGGTAGTGTTAACAAGTTAAGCTCTTAACTCTCAGAAATTCTTTCTAAAGGTGTTTGTCAGATGTTATTATTATCATTCCTAGGTAGTACAGAAAGTATTGCTCTCTTTTGTATCTTCCTAAGTGTTTTCAAGGTATAATAGAATTGGCTAATGGAGAGGATTGGGGAATATTTAACTGTACTTTTTTGTTGTGTCAGTAATGCAAAATGCAAACACTAATGAGCATAAGATGATAACACAGGCAACTCAGTGATGACAAACACAACTAGTTCCTTTTAAAAAGTAAAATTCCAACTCTAAGGGAGATAATTCAGCCTGGAGGCAGGCGGTGCATCATCCACAGTCTGAATCCCCAGTCTTCATCTTGCCTTGCTAGCAGTTCTGCCTTTACAAACAGTAACCATTACATCTGGCTTAATGTGGGTATTTTAAAAACCTTTCCCTCTTCCTGTTTAAAATTATCTATACCTCACAAAGAGTTGTGGAGATCAAATAAGCATATAACATAACCTAGAATTTTATTCCATGGGTCACATGGCTCATTCCCCGACCTTGTAAGACATACTTTTGTATTCCATTCGATGTAACTTTTTTTTCTTATTCCAGGGGAAACAACATTAGGAAAAGTACTTATAAGTAACTTCATAACAGGGAGTTACAAAAAAAAGTCTTCTCTTCATCAGCCATGAAAAGGGTGTAAATCACTCCTGCTTTTTACAAAAGGAGATTTCTGATTCTCAAAATACAGCCTCAATATTGTATGTATTTGATAGCTAAATCTGTGTTGCTCTGACTGAATTCAGAGGATTTTCTTTTTTTAAATCAGGCCTTGGGGGGGGGGGAATTAAAATCACCAGCTGGACAATCAGGGCAGTTTAGCTTAGGGATAATTTCTGGTTATCACTGATAACCAGATTTGCAATTTAATGACAAGTCTGATTCAGGGCCAAATCAGACATGACTGTGATAAATGTTTGAACCTGGCCCAGCTTCAGGTGAAAAGGGGGGAAAGATCCAAGTTTGACAGCAAAAAAGGTTGAAACATGAATGAAGAGCACAGAAACTGCACACCATTTCTTACTCATTTGTTCCCCATCTTCCCAAAACACAATTTTCTCAGTTGAACATGTTTCAGGTACCAATGTTCAGCTGAAGACAACGGCTCCTGGGCAGTGAGGCAGAGATAAACTGTGGGGATCTCAGGTGTGGAAAGAGGAGAGACTTGCAACCCAATGTCTGCTTGCCTTTTTCAATCTCTCTTCAAATCAAACTGCCCTCACCCTTTTTCAACATTTTTATGGACCCTTCTGGACAGGGTAAAAGTTCTACTGCTACCCCCATCCTGGCTGGTCACAAAGGAGCATTGGGGTTTATTGGGATTTGTGTCCAAACTGTGAGAAAGGAAAGTCAATGGCATCAGTGGTGTCAATGGCAGGCAATGGGGACACTCAACGGCAAATAAGAAGCACAGCTATGCTTCAAGGCTCAGACGCAGTGGGCTCTGAGAGGCCTCTGTCTCCCTCTTTGGGTCTGGTTGAGCATTCTGTGGAGTGGCAACTCAGTCAACTCAGGTTGTAAAGAGAGAAGGGACAAGGAAGACGCCAAGCCTTTGGCAGGTGTGTGGGGTGAGAAAAGCCTGGGGGATCCATCCATATCTCCACAGCAAGTTCCCAAGGCACAGGTGAAAGAAAGGCTTCCTACCGAACACCTCTCAGAGGAATTAGCTGGTGGGATCAGAAAGAAGAATGTGTTCAGGACTTTGAAATAGAGAACTACAACATTTCTGAAGACCTTGATATCACTTACGCAAAGTGTACACATTTTCACAGGATTAAAACCTCCAAAGGAGCAGTAATAAAATGCTAAGAATAATTTATTGAAATACTAGTGTGGGTGTGCAGTGGTATCTCTTAGTGCCACGCAAGATATATTTTAAAATAAGGCAAAGACTGTGTTTCCACAGGAAATGTTATTCCACACAGATGCAATGTTCATAGAAATTAAAGCTGTTATTACTGCTTGTTTTTAGTCTGCAAAGCAGATTTCCATTATAATCTATGCATGTCTATGCAGCAGTCTCATTGAGTTAAATCAGAGTTAACTCCCAGATAAATACGTATAGACCTGAAGCCTCAGTGACAAAAAGTTCAGCAGAAATCCATACTTGGTGTATCTGAAAATATACAGCATAATGTACTTAGCAAATTGAGCAGAACCTCCCAAGGAGACTGAAAGATTTTCCCCCATGGTAATCAACTTACCCCTTGAAGCCTGAAATTTGATTAACTATGCTATTTGCCTAGTTTGGAATTTCACAATTTATTGAAAAATGCATGTCATAACTTTTTCATACACTTTTCCACAGAACTGATATTACTCTCTTATTTGCAACTAACTACTTTCCTATCAACATAATTCTTTTAGACTCATTACTTTAACTTTCTCTTCTGTCTATTATACCAACTTAGGAGATCCCTCGTGCCTGTTTCAAATTCTAGTAACTTAATGACAGAAAAACTCTCCTTTTAGTGTCAGATGAGCAGATTAAATTTGTGGTGTGTATCTGATATTCTGAAATGACTGTTGTTTCAGTGCCACATGATATATTCAGATATAGAGATTGAAAAATGCTTTTAGAGATGGGGTATTCGTATATGAACATGAATACTGTAATGGATGCCAAAGTCGCTCCTGTCAATCACAGCAGATCCTCATGTGCATAAGCCAATGAGAGGACAGGAGAGGAAGAGGCAGAGTTTTGTCAGTCAGTCAGTTGCAGAGTTAGAAAGAAGAAGGTGTGACATTTGCTAAGAGAGAGAGAGAGATAGTCAGAGATAGAGAGAGAATTATTACTAATGAATATACACTGGTTAAATTGTAAATAAGTAAACAAGAAGTGATCTAATGTGGAACATAAAATATAATATTTCAATGATTGTGATCTAATGAGAATGAATAAAGACCATCTGTGATTCTGAGTTACCCTTTCATACCTTTTAATAAAACTAATTCCGTTGTTGGCAGCAAGTGTAAGAGTAACGTTATTTACAGTGTGGATAAAAGAAATCCACGGGTGGCAGTGAGAGAGAGAGAGAAAGAATATCACCAGCGTGGGCCTGTGGTTTGTGGGAAACAGGGCACAGGGTGGACATCACAAATACCCCCCCACAGGTGGAGATAACGAGGGTCCGGCCCCCTAAGGCCAAACCATTCACTCAGTGTTCCACTGCTGCCACAGGCCCCAGATTCCCTTCCTATCTGAAGCCCGTAACGGATTAGCCACTCTTTGACCTGGTAGAGATGCTCATCATCCTGCCTCCTGCCAGGCGTGGCTAATCCATCGTGAACTCTGGAGCGATAGGAAGGGAGTGCGGAGCCCGCAGCAGCAACGGAATGGTGAGTGGTTGGTCTGGCCCCAGAGGGCCGGACCCTCATTATCTCCACCAGTGGGGGTATTCATATACAAATACACCCATCTCTAGCTTTGATATAACTTTGGTATGTGTCAGTGTGGAAATGTCTCCTGTAAGATTATCTGAAGAATCATAAATTGGGAATTCTAGATTAAATCTAGCTCTTCTGAAGGTTACCCCCATCTTGTATACTCACACTTAATACGCATACATATTTTAGTGTGTTATTTACTTTTCTGTGGAACAATCCAACAAAATTCAGCAACCACTCCAACCAATTAAGTAAAAACCAAGAAATATAGCACAAGGTTATTCAGTCCACAAACAGACACATTACACAACCAGAATATTATCCCATAGGGAAGTTGCTCCCATGGTGCTCTAAAAAGAGGTTTAAATTGCCTTAACCTCTGCTGTAACAAAAATTAGCAAGGTCAGAACTAAAGTTATGACAAGCTCTATGGTTACTGAGATGACAGTATCCATGGCTGAGTCAGTTCTTTTTATCATTTTATAAATAGTAAAGTAATTGAAGGGCATTCTCAGTTAGTTGTTTTTAAAGTCATTGTAGTAAACTGTTCAATATTTATGTTCATGCAGCATTCTAACTACAGAAGTTATGGCAGCAAGCTTATGAGATCCTGGTCACATATGATATAAGATATAATAAAATATTTCTGAAATGTGAGGGGGTGTACTCACTTCTGTGATATACTGTAACTGTGAACAACATTAACTAAAACTGTTACAGTTCTTGCATCACACCACAAAAAAGGATAGGTCATACCTCAAAGTGTTACTGTGGTAAGATCAAGATAGCTGTGTCTTTGTTACTGCAAAAACAAACTGATTAAAATGCTAATTATTTGTAAATAGTTAGTTACTAACTCTGGAGTGACAGCACGTGCAATACAGAATTTAGGGGATAAGGAGGGGCATACAACCTGTGCTATACTGTATTTGTAGATGTTCTTCATTTCAGTTCATTTTGTCCCTAATTGGGGATACTCCATATCCTATTTTTTAGTCCAGCTGAAGGGAAAATACATTTAAGTTTGCACACTTCAAAAGAAGGGGTAAGCACTTGCTCAGGGTACTGACTCATCTCTAAAAAGGCTTCCTTAAATGTGATCTGAAGGCCTTAGGAATGGACCTCAACAGATGGGAAACCTTGACATCGAAGTATTCAGCCTGGAGGCAGGCGGTGCATCATGGCCTCTCCTATTTTGAAGAGTCCTTTGTCCAGCAGGCTGAGGCAAAGATGCAGACCTGAAAACAGCAAAATCAGGGAGCTGGACAGGGGACAGATTGTTTTTGTCTTCAGTGTGGAAGGAGCTGCCACTCTCGAATTGGCCTCCTCAGCCACACTAGATGCTGTTCCAAGTCCTCCATACAGAGCACATTACCATAGTCTCTCAAGACTGAAGGATGCCTAATCTGAAATGTGTTCAGGCGTAACTAAGTGTAATCAATTGGTTGCTTATGATTAGTTCCTTTTACCAAAAAAACTAAGGGATAACATTACCGGTGTAACCCATCGATGGATGTTTACTTTTCAGAGGTTAACATTTATTTTTAAGATTAGTTTTATAGTTAACAGAATGTGGCATATACTAAATGGCAGAGTAGAAATACTAGTACTAGTTTATGCTGTGCCCTGTTTTCTGGTTTTGGATGCTTAGGAAACAATGGGAATGGGAACGGATGAGCAATTTGTGGCCTTAAGATTCCACCCCCTTCCCACAGTAACTAAAAGTACTACAGTGGTGCCTCACTTAACGAGCGCTTCGTTTAACAACAATCCGCATAGCGATGAAGATTTTGTGATCGCAAAAGCGATTGCATTGCGATGTTTTAAATGGTAAAAAATCTCTTTGTGATGATCGGTAAGCTGTTTTGCTTACTGATTTTCGCATAGTGATGATTTCCCAAGAGCTGATTGGCGGTTCCAAAATGGCCGCTGGGTAAAAAAAATGGCCACCCACTGTGTTTTCACCCAGATTCCTCGCTTGCTGGGCAGCAAAAATGGCTGCCGTATGGAGGATTTTCACTTAAAGGTGAGTTTTTTTGCCCATAGGAACGTATTAAACAGGTTTTAATGCATTCCTATGGCCTTTTTATTTTCACATAGCGACAAAATCGCTTTGCAGCGATTTTTGCTGCACGGATTATCGTCACTATGCGGGGCACCACTGTATTTTGGAGAAATTTGAAAGTATTGAACTGCATTACTTTTTAAAACTCTCTAGCTGTGACAGTAGCTAACTACTTTGTAGCCTTGGAATAATAACTTATTATTTTCAAACAATAGTTTCCCAACATCTTCGAACCAAATGTTATGAGGGAGTATATAGCTTTCCAGATTTTTGTTATTTATCTCAGTACATTAAGAGCCATTTAAAAGTGCTGCCTGACCATGTGTTAGGCAAAAGCCTAAAAAGGGCATGAAGGAAACATCACACTTCAGCCAAAATGAAATAAAATTATTGATTGAGGCTTTAATGTGCAAGTACTTATATTGAAAAAATTACACCATTTAAGCACTCGAAAGCAGACCTCTCAAGAAATAATTCTGCTTTTGATGTATGTACACTTACTGGCAGTAGAATTATGTCTAATTTAAATCCATGTCAAAAGAGTATATAGGAGATTATGAGCAAAATATAAGAACATTTTTAAACTGAGTTTTTTGTTAGATAGAAAGGTTTAGCCCATTTTGCAATGTGGATGGATCTCTTCAAAGCTGTTACTGATCATAATGTTACTACACGACCCACTTTCTAATATTATCCTTACTTCCAGTATTGAACTATATTATATGACCCGTGGGTAATATTGAATTTCAGTTCCACCTACTAGTAATGTAAAGTTTCTCTTTCTCTCTCTCTCTTTCATCTCACTCCCATTTCTGGAATCAGTCCTAATTCTTAGGCTGCATTCATATACCCACCTACCTGGTACTAAGTCCCACTTAACTCCACTGGATTTATTCCTTGAGTAGAAATATATTGACTATAAAACATATTATAAGACAGTAAAAAAAAAATCTAAATCACAACTACATTCTTCTCCAGGCATCATACTATGTTGATCACTTCTCTATTTCTGGAACAATACAGAAATGTAAGGGGGAAATAATGTAATAGGACATCTCCTATAGAATAGGATAATGTTTATATTTCTGTACTGGTGTATTAACTTGAATATTACCCATTTAAAATTATGTTTTAATAATTTATCATCAATGGTTGTTGTGGGTTTTTTGGGCTTCTTGGCCGTGTTCTGAAAGTGGTTCTTCCTAACGTTTCGCCAGTCTCTGTGGCCGGCATCTTCAGAGGACAGCAAACGTATCATCACTTTGTTCTAATATCTAAATTGATAGCATAGCAATATAAAAGCCAAATACATAATACCTGAGTATGGGATAGCACATCTATTTTCATGCTTTAGTAAATAACTGAATTACTCATGTGAGCATTGCCAGTTTTGATTTCAAATTACTTCTTCTATCATTACACATCCTTTTTCTCTCTGCCACATTAATAGTACATGAATAAGATGAATTCAAAATGCTACGAGTGAAAGACACAGAAACAGGTCTTCTGAGTCAGACTAACAGTATACAACGCCCAGCATTCTTCTCCCACCTTCCCATTCGGCTGCCTTTGAGAAGACCAGGCGCAGTAGCAACATTTATTTATTTATTTTATTTATTTACAATATTTTTTAGCCGCACCATTGCCAGTGGCTTCCCATTCATGTTCTCTGGCAGCCAGCTGACAAAGGCATATGGCCTCTGCTACTAGACCTGAAACCCATGAATTTTCTTAATCATCTTTTGAAGCAGCCCATATTGGCCACCAACCTCCTACCTCTTGCAGTAAGGAATTCCATGGGGTCTTTTACTATTTGAATAAGAACTTCCTTTTTTTCTGTGTTGAACATAATGTTATTTCTGTCTTGCTGTCCAAGCCGCATCACAATATTTTTCCTGTTCCACCATGAAGCACTTCACAGTTTTCTATATCTTAAATGAGAATGGTCCTGGTCTCTGTGGAGAGGAACCTACAGTATAAAGTCCACTTGTCATCACTGGACAAATAGCTCCCACTTGGCTGAGCATTGTGAGGTGTGAAATTAGAATTATTAAATTCCAGAGGCATTGTTCTTTATCCTGGGCTCAATCTTTATTTCAACAATAGTAGGATCAGTCCCATAAATCCTCCCCACCCCCAATATGTGCACTTACAGGCAGTAGATTACTGGGATTTCAGATACCCATATCTCATCTGTAATATAAAACAATATAGTCTTAAATGTCTTAACGGTTCGCCATACTAGCTTAGCCTGCACCGTATGACAAGCAGTTTATTTACTATTTATTTTGAGACAGGAAACATGCTGTAACTAAGGATTTGCTTTAGATGTGCTGCAAAATGCTTAGCAAGTAGAAAGTTACAATATGCATAAAGAAAACTGACAGTCAACTCGAATGTATCAAATTCATTGTGCTTATTCATCCAAGAAATTTGTCATCTTAATGACTTAGAACAATTCATACCATTACATAGTGTCGCAAAGGTATCACACAGGGGCCAACAAGCAACACGACAAAACAGGCAGCTATTATAATACCTCCACCTTATCAATCATGAGGTGGAGATATACAACCCTCCTTTCCCACACTGTGACAAAACTAGTAATAATTCATAAAAGGCATTTAAGTTATGCCTTGCCTTCTTTCAAAAGTCAAACTTCTTAAGTAAGACACATCAAACTCTCTGAGTCATTCAGGGCTACTGGGAGACAGAGCTAGCCCATGACATTTCATACCACAAATACAGGACAAGAAAACTAATTTAGGGAGGTGGAACAGATTCAGTGACACACATACTGTCTTTTGAGACAGTGGAATGGCAGAGTGCTTACGAACTGTGGCTAGGGGATATTCCAGCCTCGAAGCATCATGCTTTCGCATTCTACCTAATGGTAGAGGCAGCATGGGAAAGAATATGCAGGACTCATCGCAGAAGAAGGTTGGACAGTCAAAAAAAAGTTTCTTCAAAATAAGAGGACACATTTTCTCCTCAAGTACTGCATGTGTTGTGTGTGTGTTGCGTTTTGTCAAAGTCAGAAATGACTTACAGCAATTCTAGTAGGGAGTAACAAGAAAGTGAGATATTTAAGGAGCGATTTTACCTGCTCCATCTCACCCCCCAACACTCTGCGTTTCCATGGCCAATCAAAGATTTGAAAACAAGTATCCCGAGTCCTAGCCCATCACTCTATGCACTACATCACATTGGATATTACTGCATTTACTGCTGGGAAAATTTAACAGCCTTAATAATTGGTCTATTTGATCTATTTGGTCAGGGCTCTAAGCAGCAATAAAGACACAGAAAGAGTATGAGGGTGCAATCAGATGAGGGATAAAGATCACATTGGATGGCACAAGAAAGGGTCACTTCCAGAGTTGATCTTAAAATGGACCCTTTAAAGTAACACTTCTGTCTGGTCCCAATCACCCCACCCCACTCCAAAACAAGAGCAGCCCTGCCATTGGACCAGAACCTGGACAGAACAGGTTCTGGCTCTTTTCACAGTCTGTGGTACATCATCTGGTCACCAGCAAATACAATGAACCAGGCCATGCTGTCAGAACTGTAATGTACTCCAAAACACCATCTGACTGTATCCTGAATCACAGCCTGGAGCAGAGAAGACAGCAATGGGACTGTAGTTAGGGTGAAGTGATTTTGTTTTAAGTGCCCTGGCCACAGTATAAATATCACACCGCAGCATGGGCGTAGCCAGAAAAAGAACAAGATGAGCTCAAAGTGTGAAACATGAATGGACAGAAGAGAAAGGGGTTACTAGAGGAGCCTTTACAGGGGTAACAACAGAGAAGGAGAGGTCAAAAGAAATCCAAGAGCTTCTGCTGGAAAAACAAAGGGGTGAGGATTTAACTATGTCACAACTTAGCTTTTACAATTTTTGTTGTTTAGTCGTTAAGTCGTGTCTGACTCCATGGACCAGAGCACGCCAAGCCCTCCTGTGTTTTGTCTTTTACAATTAAAACCACATTAATGTCAGAGATTTCCCTGTGGTGATAATACTAGTGTTCATAATTCTAAGTAGATGGGGAGGGAGAGGATGCAGCTACTCAAGAACATAGAATTTTTTTCTACATACTTTTATTCAAAATATTTCTAAGTATTCTTGCTCTGCTAATTGATCTTTCTAGGCACTTACTGCTGCACTTAAGTAATCCACTGGATCAGTGCCCTCTAACCAAAGTGACGACACCATTCTTTATTAACCTTTCTCAGTCCAGACAAACAGTCCATGGTGATGGGTGAGCAAACAACACAAGTGAAACTGGAAGAATAAGGGAAGAGAAAGCAAGATAATGACAAGCATAATCAAAAAGATTGTTGCATCCATATTTTAAGGTAGCATTCTCCAGCATGGCACTTCCCCAAAATGTCAGCCTCTAAATCATATTATTCTCAGCTGGGAACTGAACTGTTGGACCTGCAGTACCAGGACATCTGGAAACTGTCAGATTGGGGAAACCAATTCCACTTACAAAAAGAGGCAGTCTGAATGATTCAACGATAAAATGCTATGGGAGAGGGACAGTGTTGAGCATGGCAACATGTGCCACCTCCTCCTAGGGTTTCCTTTAAATAACTAACAATTCAGTGTTTAACTTAGAGTTCAGTTTCGTGAGTTAGCAATTCTGCCTACTAATTTCAATCTCAACTAAGAGTGTGACTACACTGTGATTTGATTTGCAGTCTGTATTTGGGTTGAAGTAACAGTCAATGCTCACACAGAGGCTGCAGATTGATCTGAGAGTTCACTGTTCATAGTGAATGTGATGTGATTTACACTCCAGGCCACAGCCCCTGCCTCCTTCCTCCTTCCCTCCCTTCCTGGGTCCTGTTTCTGCCAATCTTTTTGAGGGGTTTAAATGTAGGAAATAATAATAATGATGACCTAGTGATAGGGTGATCTAGAACTAATCCCACACATATATATTTGGGTTTAAAAAAAAAAAAACAAATTAGAAGACAATTGGAGGAATTTCCCTGGTCCTGAACATCACGTCTCCAACTACCTATATAACTGAAAAATCACCTACAGACACAACCCCTTTCCTTACAAGAATGTATCACAAATAATCACATGGGGGAAAGCCCATTCAAATAGTTCCAGATGGAAAAAGAAGAGTCCCTAGCAGTAAGGGGGGGAGCCACTTTGGGAGCAAAAACAAGGTAGATCGTTTCAAATTAGCCTTTGCATCAATAAGATAATACTTCAAATGCTTCCCTTTTATAAGCAGAGCAAACCTTGCATTCACAGCCTAAGTTAGGTTTTTGGGTCCTCAAGCTTAACTAATCACTAACATTCCAAGCTTTGCTGACAGCAATGATATGATTTCAATGTAAAAGGAGGGTAAGATAAATGACTACTACTGTGAGTTTACTGAATTCCTAAGAATTCCTTAGATCAAAAAATGAACAATGACAGGATAATGCCAATAGCCAGTTCAGCACATTTCACACATTTAACATGAATTAAAAGAACTTTTAACTAATCACTCTCTTTTTATCATAGCTTTCAACCATTTAAAAGTAGCAATCATTATCAGATAAAGGGCTGCAAATGTTTACTTTTAACTAATTAAACTTTAAAGATCCAGTGCAGTGTAATAGACACAGGTTGGTGTAAAACTCAGGCTACCTGGGCTAAAATCTGCACTTAGCCATGGAAATTCACTAACAGAATGCACTAGTAAAGCACTCCTTAAATACAGTAGTACTGCGGTATCTGTGGGGGATCAGTTCTAAGCCCCCCTGCCACTGATCCTGAAAAACATGGACATACAGTGGCGCCTAACTTAACAATTACCTTGTTAAACGACAAAACCGCTTTACGATGACATTTTTGCAATCGCTATTGCGATCACAAAATGATGTTGCTATGTGCAAAATTTGCTTAACGATGATCGGTTCCCTGCTTTGGGAACCGATTTTTTGCTAGACAACGATTTTAAAACAGCTCATTGACAGCTCTAAAATGGCCACCGCTGTGCAAAATGGCTCTCCGCTGTGCTTTAGGACGGATTCCTCGCTTTACAGGCACCGGAAAATGGCCGCCCTATGGAGGATCTTCGCAAAACGAGCAGGTATTTCACCCACTGGAACACATTGAACCAGTTTTCAATGCATTTCAATGGGTTTTTTAATTTCACTTGACGAGGATTTCACTTAACAGCGATTTGAATGGAACGAATTATCCTCGTCAAGCAAGGCACCACTGTACTGTATTATGGTATCTCAGTCCCTTTAGTGGCCACCTCTAGTAAATATACTCTGGAAATAGATATAAATAGTACTTCTGGAAGGGGGTATTTAATACTTTTGGCCAGCAGATAAGTGAATCAGCAGACACTGATCCCATGGATAGGGGTTCTACTGTATCCCACATATCTTAGAAAAGAATAATAAAATAGAATAACACTTTATTGTCATTGGATGTGCAACGAAATCACCAGAGTGCTATCCAGACAGTTTATCACTCATTCAGCTAAAACTCCATATAAACTCCCTGCAAAATTCCAACATAATACAACACCAACAAAATAATTCACATTCAACCCTACAATACATCAGATTAAATCTTAACTGAATTTAGCAAAGTCATCGCCCTTGGATAAAAACTATTTTAAAATTTATTTGTCCTTGTTTTAATAGATCTATTATCTTCTTCCTGATGGCAGTAGTTCAAGCAAAGGATGTCCAAGGTGGGAGCTGTCCTTTATAATAGTTTGTGCTTTTTAAAAGACAGTGGGACCTGTACAGTTCCTCCAAGGTGAGGAGGGGACACCCAACTGTGCTGTATTAATCACCCTCTGGAGCCATTTTCTCTGGGCCACTGTACAGCCCGTGTACCATGTGCATATACAGTATGACAATATACTTTTTATTGAGCATCAATAAAAGGACACCAACAGTCTCTGAGTGATGCTATTCTTCCTAAGCATCCTTAGAAAGAACAATCTCTGTTGAGCCCTTTTCAGTACCTCTGAGGTATTTACACTCTATGTCATGTTCTCCTCAATATGGACACCCAAAAAAACCCCCTTCGCCCTTTCTACCCAGCCTCTACTGAAAACCCGCTTAGGTTTACCATATGTAAGCAACAACCTGACAACACAGAACATTTAAACGCCTTGCTAACTTTTTGACTGGATCATTCCATGTACTGAAAGCATGAAATATACAAATATCCCTAAATACCTGGGAATCACTATATATTTAAGAGTTATAGACAAGTCACTACTCTTTACATCACATAAGAAATGACAGAATGATTCAAATTACTTCCATTAAATGTTAGCAATCTAGGATCTAGATTTTTCTTACTCTGGATGGAAAGATTACCAGATCAGATAATCCCAAAACAGAGCATAAATGCCATGTGACCATGTAATGTAATGCAATAAGATCACATGTGATCAAGATAAAATAATCATTTGAATCCCACTGCTGGGCTTCTACTGTTTTTAGGTAATTTCCCTCCATCATTCAATCAGAGCATCTGATTTCTAGTACATCCCTAACATTACATATTTTTGTAAAACCAATAAAGAAACACAGAAGATAAATTACACAGTATGATTTTAAAATGAATTTTAAAGTCTTGTTTGATCCATTTCCCTTTGTTGGCACACAAATGTACTATACTTGATAGTCTGCAAATGTTTTCCTAGTTTATCTTTTCATCAGAGATAATTTTTTCAGTATCATTTTGTCTCTCCACGTTAGTTGAAATTTCCCAGCTATACAAAACACAATTTTGGCAAGAGCTACTGTGAGCAAATGTCAGTTGTGAGAGAAGCCAGATTCTCTGTCAGGTGAACAATTCATAAATTGCAATGTAGACTCAATTTTTATATTACAGATAGTTAATCAAAACCATGTATAGTTAACAGATTCTCTAGCAAACACAAAACTAGATAACAGATAAAAAATACTGGTGAATTAACCGCTCATTTACTTCTAAAAACAACACGTTTCCAATTCTGTGCTCAAGTCTTATTATACCACATATTAATATTTGTTTATTATGTTTGACCTGCCTCTCTAAGAAAAATACCTCACTTGTAACAGTCTTAGATGGTATGATTTATTTTCCCATGACCTAGTCAGAGATAGTCAGTATACATTAGTTTCTCACTGCATCTAAAGCAAAAGCAAAGTGCGCTGCTTATATACTGCCCCATAATGCTTCAAGCACTCTCTGGATGGTTTACAAGTTAATTATGCAGGCTACACATTGCCCCCCCCCCCAGCAAGCTGGGTACTCATTTTACCCACCTTGGAAGGATAGAAGGCTGAGTCAACCATGAGCCGGCTACCTGGGATTGAACCCCAGGTCATGAGCACAGTTTTGGCTGCAGTACAGCAGTTTAACCACTGCGCCACGAGGCTCATCTACAGTTCACAGTTATAGAAGTGTAGTATGAATTTAACTGTCATGGCTTCTCCTTAATGGGATTTATAATTTGGTGAGATACTTTAACTTTTCAGCTAGAAGCTCTCTAACAAAGAGTTTTAAACTCCTCAACAAGCTACAAATACCAGCATTGCATAGCGCAAATATGATATTTAACATATCAAAATGTGCAATGGAGGTACTCTATTTGTATAGCAAGCCCAAGTTGTCATGCCATGTTGTTGGTATCTGTTATTCCTTCATGAGAAAGGGGCCTGTTGTGTTTTTAAAATTATATTCACTCCTGCTGCTTCTTGGTCTTTCATATGGCAACAGGGCTAATAAAGACACATCTAACCCAGATGGAGGGAACAATAAAAGGCAGGGTTCAGCAAATACAAGATGGTTCTGCAACAAAATGGTGAACCTTTCACGCATCGTGGATCATTGTACAACACTGTGGAACAGCACAGGATATTTGAAGAACTTCAGCTATTTTACTCAATAAGTAATGTAGTTTTTAAATACCATGTAATTTCTATATGTTTCCCTTTTTGAATCTTACCTCACAGTTCTAGTAACTTGTCCTTATGTAGTGGGCTCCAAAGTAGTGAGCACAGGCCGTACTAGTCCTTCATAAATGTGAATCTTTACATAATCTCGGCCTCCAGAATGATCTTTATAATGCTGGACAAATATCACAGATATTTTTAAATCCCAAGTAACTTGTTACTGATTTTTCCTCAGTGAATAAATGATCTGCATTTGGCTACCTACCCTTCAGAGTATCAGCTAAACACATGCCAATAGAAAAATGTCTTATTTTTGATCAGAGGTTTTCCATTCAGGAGCTGTTATTGATGTCTTCATCTTGGAGTTAACACTGAAATTCTGGAATTCTTCCCCCAGACTTTTAAGTGTCATTGAAGACAGCAATTAGGACACAAGTAGAGCAGATGCTTCTATAACCAACATATGGGCAAGTGTACTCCCTTTAATGTGCTTCCTCTCACCTCCACTCCCCTGTTAGTCACATCTCATCAGAGCATGGTTAAATTATAAACTACAACAAGCCTCATAATTTTTTAGCCTGGAATGCCACTGATCTGTTTATATATTCAAAAAGTGGATACTTTTTATAAAAATCCACTGTTTGAATGTACAAGCATCAAAATTACAATTTTACATCATCTTACACTAAAGTCAATAATTCATAATCACACATCAGGTGTTGAAGTGAGGCTACTGGTCAGTATACTGCATATGGAATAGTCTGGATTGGCTGCCTGAGTGAGATTATAAAATTGATTGTTATGCCTTAGTACTCTGAATGTGTTTTAGCACTGCTTTTGTTTACCATTTCTTAGAATGGTATTTGTTTGGTCTTCTTAGAATTTGTATACAGGTAAGTCACAACCGCTTCATGAGAGCATCAGCCATCACCGATTCTATTTTGTTAAAAAGCTGTATTCCTGTTTAGAACTCATAACATCTAAAGGATGTTGCTGTGTCACAAACTTGGAAGGCCTTGTTTTGAAGCATTCCTTTTTAGGAGCAGCCTAGTGCTTCAGGTGCAGTATTTGTGGGTAAAATGCCCCCCTCCATCCCAGGTAAAATACACCACCCCCATCCCAGTCTACAAGCTGCCCTGTTTTCAAATGAAGTTTATATTGTGTTATCCTAACCAAGTTACAAAATGGGCCGGTTGGGGGAGGAATCCAGAGGAATTCCATTTTACCCCATTCCATTTCCCTGGTTTTCCCACAGCTTTTACCATCTTTTTCTTTTAACCCAGGAAATCTGTCAAGCAGGGGAAAAGAATAACTGTAAAACATATTCTGAATGGTAGTATGTGGAATCGTCCATCCTGACACACTCCTACCTAGCTGAATGCAACAGTGTTATAGATGAAAGTCCTTTTTCTACTCCTTCTAAGCTGGAGGAGAATACATATTTCAATATATTTCTGTTTCTGACACTCTCTTCACCTGAACTCAGTAAGCAATTAAAAGAAAGAAGTGAATATAGTGAAAAGATGCAAAACCTACAGATCTATCGACCAAAACAGACTTCTCTTCTCCTGTGACTTAATTTGCTAAAATACACTCAGAAAAAGCTACCGCTCTGCATTAAGTATTCAGAACTCATCTCTCAGTCTAAGACACTACTAAGCCATCATAAAATGAGAAAATGGATATGTAAAAGCTGCCCTCCCTAATGCTAGATTCCCTATGTTCTTTCAAGTGCAGTCTTCCACCTACTGAAGATTAGGAAGGCTCAGATGCTCTGGCAGCTCTTCCAAGTGCCCTTGGTTGTCATGCCCTTTCTTAAGTACAACTAATCACTTCCATGGCCCTAAGAAATTTATTGACATGTCAGCCGAAGGCTGGCTTGGGGTGGGGAAGGAATTCCCGAACATTCTTCCTCTTTTGAATACAAACCTTTGAGTAATAAGTTAAGTTACAAAGCAAGCTGTACACTAGAATAATATGCTATTTAAATGCATAAGGGACGTGGTGGCGCTGTGGGCTAAACCGCAGAAGCCTGTGCTGCAGGGTCAGAAGACCAAGCAGTCGTAAGATCGAATCCACGGGATGGAGTGAGCGCCCGTCGCTTGTCCCAGCTCCTGCCAACCTAGTGATTCGAAAACATATAAATGCAAGTAGATAAATAGGGACCACCTCGGTGGGAAGGTAACAGCATTCCGTGTCTAAGTCGCACTGGCCATGCGACCACGGAAGATTGTCTTCGGACAAAACGCTGGCTCTATGGCTTGGAAACGGGGATGAGCACCGCCCCCTAGAGTCGAACACAACTGGACAAAAATTGTCAAGGGGAACCTTTACCTTTACCTTTACCTTAAATGCATAATATCACTATGGCCATAACTGGACACTCAGTGTAGCCACCTTTTTGGCTTCAGACCTTTCCAGTCTGCTTCCAAAGCAGACTACTTCTTGCTATATGATCTTTCTAAGCACCATGTTGTTATGATTGGTGTCTGGTTCCCAACTTTCTGGTGAGTTATTTAGAGAGAAGAACAGCTGGTAGGATAATGCTGTAGTGCTTTCTTGGGGTAGAAAACAATAAACAGAAAAGGGTTCCATCACAGTACCCACAGTCTGAGTGCAAAGGGGGTCTTTGCTTCAGGGGGCACAACTGCAAGTGCAACGTTCACTCTTAACTTGATTTTTTCCCCTTTTTTGGATATTTGAACTTGTTTACACTTTCCATTTGAAAGGCTGTTATATTCTATACCTCTAAATCCTATCCACCACTGGCTATTTACTTTTCAGAAGAAACATTACAAATCACATTCCTCAAAAGTTTTCTGAATAAAATAGAAACACTAGAAAGTTGACTTTATTAAGACCCATCTAAACATCACACCTTAGGAAGAAATAGCACTACAGTTTTCCTCTCTGGTGATAACTTGTGGGAGAGTTGTCCATGGAACATGCTACAAACATTAATAGGGTGAGGAGAGAGCATACAGAGATATAAATCCAGGTTTGATTCATCCACATACAACAAACAAGAAAACCTTTCTAAAAATCTGCTCAACACAAACTATGAGACAATGGATTTTATGTTACTGTTGGCCTCCAAAAAATCTGCAATTTTTGCAAGTGGCTTCAAACAGTTTTCAATGCTGCCCATTTTCCAGAAATGGGCAGAAATGTGCAGTCTTCAAAAATGTGGCAAGTAGAGATGGGCATGAACAGCCAAAAGGGTGGTTTATCTTGGTTTGTGGCAGTCCATGAACCATGAATTTATAAAATGTTCCTGAATCACAAATCAGCTTGTTGGTTCATTCAGGTGTTGTTGTTTTTTTTAAGAAAGCCCAATGGCAGTCTAAAACAAAAAATGGCTGGCTCTTTGGTCACAAACCCTGCCCCCACCTCCTTCCCACTGGCACCATTGCCTCCCTACCTTTTGCTGTCGTTGCCTCAACCACCACTACTGCTGCCGCTACCATCTTGAAAGGCTGCTGGCTCCACAAGCCAACCCATATCTGTGCATGTCCCCATCTCTCAGCTGAGAGGCAGGAACACATGAAGAGGTCACCTGGCTGGCTGATATTCGAGCCAAATCTTTTTTAATTTATTTATTATATTTTAGTTAGCCTGCCTGGGGGGAGGACGGCTGTGCATGTCCCTGCCTCTCAGCTGAGAGGCGGGGACATGTGAAGAAGGCCTCAGACTGTCTGATAGCCCAGCTAGCTAAAAAAGTAGTACTGGTGGTAGTAGTAGTGGTAGTAGTAGTAGTAGCAGCAGCAGCAGCAGCAGCAGTAGTAGTAGTAGCAGCAGCAGCAGCAGCAGCAGCAGTAGCAGTAGTAGTAATAGTGTTGTTTTTGTTGTTGGCAGCCAGCCAGGGGTCCTCTGTGCATGTCCCTGTCTATCAGCTGAAAGGTGGGGAAATGAGTAGAGCCCCCCCCCCAGCTGACAGGCCAGCTATCTAAAAATATATATTATTTTAAATTTATTTTTATTTTGTTGTTAGTCTGTCAGCCAGAGGCCCTCCCCCACCCAGGTTGGCTAGGTTTAAAAAATTATATTTAAAAAAAGTTTATTGTTTAGTTAGCCAGCTTATTATCCAGCCAAAGAGCCCCTGCACATGCTCTCGGCTCTCAGCTGTTAGGCAGAAACATTCGCAGAGGGCCCCCTAGCTATCTGATAGGCCTGCTAATTTTTTAAAAAATCATTTTTATTTAATTTAGTTAGCTGGCCTGTCAGTTGGCCTGGTGGCCTCTCAGCTGAGAGGCAGGAATGTGCACAGAGGCCACTGGCCTGTGGCAAGCCTCTCAAGATGAGAGCGGCAGCAGAGGAAGAGGAGGCAGCAGCAGGAAAAGGTAGGGAAGTGACAAGAGACAGTGGGGAGGGGCAGGCTGTTAGAAGATAATGAACCAGGAAGTTCAGAAATCACACACAAAAATTTAATTGGTCCAGGAAAGTTCAGGTTCTCCAGTTTGGACGAACCCAAACCGATCTGAATCAATGAACTGGCAATTTTTTTATGTATCTCCTGTTTCCTTTGTGCCCATCTCTAGGGGCAGGCATTGTCTTCTGGCAACTATTGTCTTGTTATTAATAAATGTAAAAGCAGTGGAGAAATTTCCTTGACCAGGCTTCCTATCCCCTTGAGAGGAGGTCTTGAGGGCCTGTATTGTGTGTTGGGCTTACGAGACAGATTAGGGATTCCGTTGGTGTACCGCCCACCCTGCTGCGTACCAACAGTCTCCCTACCTGAGCTGACGGAGGTGGTCTCAGACCTGGTGTTGAGGACTCCCAGGCTGCTGGTGCTGGGGGACCTCAACATCCATGCTGAGGCTGCCTTGACTGGGGCGGCTCAGGACTTCATGGCCGCCATGACAACCATGGGGCTGTCTCAATGTGTCATCGGCCCGACACATGAGAAGGGCCACACCTTGGACCTGGTTTTCACAACGGGACTGGAAGGTGATGGTTTGGATGTGGAGGGGCTGGTCGTGACCCCATTGTCATGGTCAGACCACTTCCTGGTCAAGTTTAGTTTATTAGCTTCTTCTTCCCTCTGCAAGGGTGGGGGATCGATTAAGATGATCTGCCCCCGGAGACTAATGGATCCGGATGGTTTCCTGAATGCTCTGGGGGAGTATCCGTCTGATATGGTTGGTGCTCCTGTCGAAGCTCAGGTCACCCTATGGAATAGGGAGATGACCCCGGCAGTTGACACGATTGCGCCTAAGCGCCCTCTCCCTGCTCGCCGAGCCCAGACAGCTCCCTGGTATACTTCTGAACTGCGGGCGATGAAGCGAGAGGGGAGACGGCTAGAGCGCAGGTGGAAGTCCCGCTGGGAATCCGATCGAACACGACTTAGAGCCCATTATCGGGCCTATTTCGTGGCAATACGGCTGGCGAAACGGCAATATTTCTCCAGCCGCATTGCTTCCTCAGAATGTCGTCCAGCAGAGCTGTTTCGGGTGGTCCGGGATCTTCTTCAACTGGGAAATCCGGTGGAGGTCCCGGACTGCTCATCAGCTCGCTGTGATGAGTTTGCTATTCATTTTGAGGTAAAAATCACTCAGATTCGCAGTGGGCTGGACTCCACTGTTACTGCAAAATCGGAAGATGTGCCCAGTGTGCCGTGCTTAGGTCAAACTTTAATGGATGAGTTTCAATTGTTGAGACCCGAGGATGTGGACAGGGTGCTTGGATCTGTCCGTTCTAACACCACGCCGCTCGACCCTTGCCCATCTTGGCTAATTGGAAGATCTGCCAGGGGGGTTCGCACTTGGGTCCAGGAGGCCGTGAACGCCTCTTTGAGAGAGGGAGTGGTCCCTACCGCCTTGAAAGAGGCAGTGATTTGACCACTCCTTAAAAAGCCCAACCTGGACCCAAGGCTGGTGGTTAACTACCGACCAGTGGCGAACCCCCCTTATTTGGGCAAGGTGTTGGAGCGGGTTGTGGCCGGGCAACTCCAGGCGCTGCTGGATGAAACGGATTTTCTGGATCCATTTCAATCGGGTTTCAGGCCGGGTTTTGGTACAGAGACTGCCTTTGTCGCCCTGTATGATGACCTTTGCCGGGAGAGAGACAGGGGGAGTGTGACCCTGTTGATACTCCTGGACCTCTCAGCGGCTTTCGACACCATCGACCATGGTGTCCTTCTGGATAGGCTGGCTGGGTTGGGAGTTGGGGGCACCGTTTTACGGTGGTTCCACTCCTTCCTGGCTGACCATGTCCAGAGGGTGGTGCTGGGGGACAGTTGCTCTGCGCCATGGCAGTTATGTCATGGGGTTCCTCAGGGCTCAATACTGTCCCCCATGCTGTTCAACATCTACATGAAACCGCTGGGAGAGGTCATCAGGAGGTTTGGGCTGAGGAGTCAGCAATATGCTGACGACACTCAGCTCTACCTCTCGTTTTCCACCAATCCAGGTGAGGCGGTTTCTGTGCTGAACTCGTGTCTGGACCTGATAATGGACTGGATGAGGGTTAATAAATTGAAACTCAATCCAGACAAGACGGAGGTGCTGTTAGTGGGTGCTTCGCCGGACAGGTTGGAGGGCCATTTCCCTGTCCTGAATGGGGTTACACTCCCCCTAAGGGACAGGGTCCGCAGCCTGGGGGTGCTCCTGGACCCCAGTCTAACTTTGGAAGCTCAGGTGGACTCGGTGGCCAGGGGCGCCTTCCTTCAGCTGCGGAAATTATACCAGCTACTGCCCTACCTGGACGAGCGGAGTCTCATGACAGTTACACACGCACTGGTAACATCTCGTATTGATTATTGCAATGCGCTCTACGTGGGGCTGCCTTTGAAGACGGTCCGGCGACTGCAACTGGTCCAGAATCGAGCTGCGCGGCTGGTGAGTGGTGGGGCCGCCAGAGAGCACATTAAGCCGATTCTGTACAATTTACACTGGTTACAAGTTGCTGTCCGGGCCCAATTCAAAGTGCTTGTTTTGACATATAAAGCCCTAAACGGCTTGGGCCCTGGATACTTGAAGGACCGCCTCCTTCCATATGAGCCTACCCGGCTATTCAGATCTAGCCAGGGGGCCCTTTTGAAAGAGCCATCCCTCAAGGAGGTAAGAGGGATGGCTTGTAGACAAAGGGCCTTCTCGGCAGCTGCCCCCAGACTATGGAACGCCCTCCCAACTGAAATTCGCCTGGCGCCGACACTGATGATATTTCGGCGCCAGGTCAAAACCTTCCTGTTCCAGAAGGCTTTTAATTGAAATAACATTAACTGTGGGTCTTGATGATGGCAATTTAACTTTTAATTTGTATTTTAATCATATTTTAATCATTTTATATTTTATTGTGTTGAATTTTAATTGTTGTAAGCCGCCCAGAGACCTTTGGGTAGAGTGGGCGGCATATAAATAAAATAAAATAAATAAATAAATAAATAAATTGTTGATGTCTTTGAAATCAACCTGCTTGTCTTTTTCTGTTTGCTGTAGGAGCATGTTGAGGTTCTCACTAGTGTTGTGAAGATCATATCAATTAACTCAGGAGGTGATTAGCACTTGAAAACTGGAGGCATTCAAGAGAAAATTGGAAAAGCATCTGCTTTAATTTGGATTCTTGCACTGATCAGGGGTTGGACTTGATAGCCTTATACACCCCTTCCAATGCAACTATTCTATAATTCTATGATTGTACATTGGCTTAAGCTTAAGGTGGTCTCATCAAGAGCAGAGCTGCTGAATCAAATTTAAATGCTGAGTGAATACTAATATATGTAACTCTTTTTAATTCTACTGGGATTACCAATTGAATCTCCAGTTAGGACTGCTAATGGGCTTCTGATAAAAACAGACAGTGGCCCTGCTTATACATCTCATTCCTTTACTACTTTCTGCAATGAATGGGATATTTGACTTTCCCATGGTATGGTATTCCTTATGACTGCACAGGAGAGGCTATTGTAGAACAAGCACAGCACTCTTAAATGTCTCCTTTCAAAACAAACAAAAACCAGAGGGATTAAGCCCCAAAATGGTCCAGCTGTGGTAGCAATAGCATTATTTATATCAAATCATTTAACTGTATCTGCAGGTCAGCATAAATTGTCACCAGTAGAGAACCACTTTCGTAAAGAAATCCCCATGGAACGGCCACTGGTGACTTATAAGCAACCTCCCAACCCTCAATGGGAGGGTCCAGCCCCTTTACTAACATGGGGTCGTGGCTATGCTACTGTGTTTACTCCCACAGGTCCCTTGTGGATCCTGGCTCGGTGTGTGAGGCCATATCGTGGGAAGAATGAGTTGGCATCGCAAACTGCAGAACCTGATTCTGGAATTCAACCCGGCGATGGCCCTGGAGCAGGACCAGATGACTGCGCGTTGCCAGAAGTGCCTCGCACGACCTGAAGGCACTCAGCCCAAAGTTACTTGGGGGATGATAAAGATGCTGAGTGCTGATGTAAAAAAGAACTCTAAATCATCAGCAGATCCCGTAAACTTCTTGAAACTGTTCTAGCAGCCATTATCTCGCAGCTGAACTACAACTACGTGATGCTATTTTAGATAACCGCGCAGCATTGGATTATCTCATGTTGCATAATCACATCAGTTGTGAGACTTTTGGCAATATCTGTTGCTTTAACTTATCTGATAATAGTCATGCAGTATATAATCAGCTTTCTTAGCTTAGACAGCTTACCAATAACATACAGCGGGACATACTTCCATCCTGGTGGGACAGTTTGTGGTCATGGCTACTCCACTTTGAATGGCTTCGCACTGTGGAATTATGCTCCTCATACTCCTTATAAGTTCTTGTTGCTTTTTTCAATGTATGTTGTTATTGTTTAATCGTTAGGTCGTGTCCAACTCTTCGTGACCCCATGGACCAGAGCACGCCAGGCCCCCCTGTCTTCCACTGCCTCCCGGAGTTTGGTCAAATTCATGTTGGTAGCTTTGATGACACTGTCCAACCATCTTGTCCACTGTCGTCGCCTTCTCCTCTTGCCCTCACACTTTCCCAACATCAGGGTCTTTTTCAATGTATGCCAACCTTCTTTTCCATGATAACTACCTGTTTCAAAGCTTCACCCTCAGGCCTTCGCCAAAAACATTTATATATACAGTCGTGCCCCGCTTAACGATTACCCTGCATTATGATGAATCCACTTCAAAACGATGTTTTAAATGGGTTTTTTTCGCTTTGCGAAGATCGGTTCCCTGCTTCAGGAACCGATTCTTCGGATTACGACGATCAAAGCAGCTGATCGACGGGTTTTCAAAATGGCCACCGGGTGCTCAAAATGGCTCCCCGCTGTGCTTAGGGATGGATTCCTCGCTATACAGGCACCGAAAATGGCTGCCATATGGAGGATCTTCGCTGGACGGTGAGTTTTTAGCCCATTGGAACGCATTAACCAGGTTTTAATGCATTTCAATGGGTGTTTTATTTTCACTTTACAACGTTTTCGCTCTACAGCGATTTCGCTGGAATGAATTATCATTGTTAAGTGAGGCACCACTGTAGTTCACAAATATATGAAAGAATATGTGCCTTTGCTTAACAAATAAAAAGGGAGGGAATGTGGGAAACTTCTGCTAAAAGGTTGTAACTGCATTCTGATCCAGTGAGGTGTAAAGACTCCTGGCAGGATATGGCAGCTGCCAGCAGGCTGGGTAGCCCCTTATTCTGCCCTTTCGCTTAGAGGTAGAGCATAAGATCAAAGGGTTATTTTAGCCAATCCTAGTTATGATTATGTAACTAGTATCCTATCTGTTTCTCTCATAACATACTATGTAATCATGCTAAGTAAATAAAAGATCTCTCAGGGCGTTGCCAGTAGGCTTCGCTGGCTCGGACATTCGCTGTCGACGCTTTTGTTCTCTCTCTAAGGCAATGAGCCTTCCTTTGTTCCGTGATCACCCACAAGCAAGCATTTCAGACTTACATAATCTGAAATGTGGTTATGCAAGTGTGACAAGAACTACACAGAACTGACTGTAGCTTCACAAACAACACACCTTTCTTCTGCCCCCCCCCAATTATCAGACCAGTTTTTTTTAACTACTGAAAACCTGGTTGAAGGCAGACTATTACTCAAGCATTAAGAGAGATTTCAAAATTACTTTCAGAAATAGTGTTTTGGAAGGCAACTTTATAGAAGGAAATAGAACTTTGAAGCACAGCTGTACAGAAGATTCTTATTTGTTTCAATTATAATTCTTTGTTTTAAATATGTTTCTAAAGGTTTAGATTTTAATTACCACTATATGTTTCGTTTAAACTTGAACTTTATTGCATTTTTAGTCTAACTTCTTTCAATTCATTTATGAACCACCATGGATGCTATCACCAGGAGGAAGTCAGCATAGAAATAAAACAAATAAACAAATAAACAAATATTGTGCTGGACTAGAATCTGGTGCTGCAGTTCTGAAGACACCACAATTCCATTGCAAGTCATGATCAACCTATTTGGAATTTAGCTAGAGGCATAAGAAGGAGTTATTCAAGATTACTGTATTAGACCTTCTTATTGAAATGTACATGGTTTGAATTTTTAAAATGCTATCAATGAGAAAAATGCAGAAAGCCTTTCTGTTTCACAGAGCAAGACACTGCAAAAACTACTGGACATAAGCACGTCAAAGAGGCTAAGACAACTGAGCTATCAATCAGCATTAGGAAACAAGCAGCTCAGTTAATTATAGTCAAGACTCTAAGGAGAGCAGGATCAAGTTCATTATCTTTTTTTTAGCACTTCACATAGAGCCTTTCAAGCAGTGTTTACAAGATGTCAGGATGTCTGAACCTGCCTTGAAGGCTTTCTCTGCTGCATTTAGACAGAAACACAAAGAGAAGAAATTAAACTGGGAAATTGGGAGGACCACTTCTTCATAAGCTGGGTCAGAAGCAGGAAAGTGCTAGAGGGTAAGTTCCCTTCTTTCTATCCATGGATCAGTCCAGTGATATCAAGGGGAAACTGATAAAATGCTAAGCACATATGCATAGCATGAGAAAAAATGTAATGAGGCGCCAGTATGCTCACATCAGGCAAGCCATGCTTTTGTCTGCCTTTTCTATTGTTACCTGGAGGTACATATGCTCCTTTGCTCATAACCCTGAAATTACAGAAGCCTGAACTATCAGGTGGAAATTACAGTGTAGCAACAAGAAAGCACTGTTGAATTAAACAGACAAAAGTAGCAAACATACCTTTATCATTTATACTGGCTCATTCCAGAGACTGTCCTCCGGTCGCACATCCTTCCTGCACAATCCTATTGCGGCATATCAGTTATGAGCACATACAGTCTGTGGTATCTCATGACATTAGAGCCCACCTTGAAGATCCAAACACAGATAAGGAGTCTAAAACACAGCCATATCGCCAAACTGTTGTGCATTCCCAAGGCAACAAAGAAGTCTGTTTTGCAAATCAATGTGGAGCTCTACCCCATTTGAACTATTACATTAGCACTCAGATTCTAAGATGAATATTTATTATAGACAGCCTTGTAGCTCTTTCTCTTCCTAGAACTAAGTTGGAGTTCGCATTCTCTTCATAAATGGATCAGATGGATAGGAGGCCTCAGGCTGCAAAATGGGCACTAAAGTGGAGGCCATCCGCCGGGACCTCTCTTCTTTTTTGAACAGAGTGAGTCGAGGAGAGATGTCTTGCCCAGTAACTTTTGACTCCTTTCAGCCTGTTATGCCTGATTCTGTGTCCAAGGCGCTTGATCGCTGCCGTGCCACCACCTCCTCTCTTGACCCTTGCCCGGCCGGGCTAATCAAAGCAGCCAGGCCGATAACAACAGAATGGGCCACGGTAATAATCAATGGGTCTTTCCTTGAGGGCAGGTTTCCTTCTGCCCTCAAGGAGACACTCATTAGGCCCATTAGGAAGAAACCCAGTTTGCGGTGGATGAAATTGGCAACTATAGGCCCGTCGCCAATGTTTCTTTCTTAAGCAAGGTGGTCGAGAGGGTGGTGGCTGACCAGCTTCAAGCACACTTGGATGAAACAGATGCCTTGGATCCATTTCAGTTGGGCTTCAGGCCGCACCATGGTACAGAAACGGCATTGGTCGCCCTGTGCATGACTTATTGAGGGAGGCTGACAGGGGCAAAGTGTCCCTGCTGGTCCTCCTCAACATCTCAGTGGCCTTTGATACCATTGACCACGGTATCCTCCTGGGGAGGCTCTCTGAGCTGGGAATTGGTGGCCTGGCACTGGCCTGGCTCCGTTCCTTCCTGGAGGACCGCCCCCAGAGAGTATAGCTTGGGGAGAGTGTTTCGGCCCCGTGGAGTCTCAATTGTGGGGTTCCACAGGGGTCAATTATCTCCCCAATGCTGTTCAACATCTATATGAGGCCACTGGGTGGGGTCATCAGGGGGTGTGGAGCCTTGTGTCATCAGTATGCTGACACTCAGCTCTACATCTCCTTTTCACCAACCGCAGGAGATGCCGTTCTGTCCCTCCAGCGCTGCTTGGGGACTGTACTGCAATGGATGCAGGAGAACGGGCTGAAGCTGAACCCGGACAAGATGAAGGTACTGAGGGTGGGCGCCCCCACAGTTGGGGGCCTGGGAAACTCCCTCTCTTTTGGGAGTGTGTGTGACTCTTCCCACCAAGGATGGGGTCCGCAGCTTGGGGATCCATATGGACCCGGCGCTCACTATGGAAACTCAGGTGGCGTTGGTGGTCCATACCGCCTTTTTTCATCTTAGGCGGATAGTCCAGCTGCGGTTCTATCTCGATGTTGGGGTGCTCACTACCTTGGTGCATGCACTCGTAATCTCAAGATTAGACCACTGTAATACACTCTATGTGGGGCTGCCTTTGAGGCTGCTGCGGAAACTCCAGGTGGTGCAGAATGCAGCGGCCAGACTACTTAGTGGAGTGAAAAAATAACAACACATCTCACCCACTCTGGCCTCATTGCATTGGCTGCCCATCCGGTTCCGCATTGACTTCAAAGTGTTGATGCTTACGTACAAAGCCCTAAACAGTTTAGGGCCTTGTTACCTGGCGGAACGCCTACTCCCACCAAGATCTACCCGTGTCACTCATGCAGGCCAGGATGTGAGGCTGAGGAGCCTAATGCTGAGGGAGGCCCGGAAGGAAAAGACAAGAAATCGGGCCTTCTCGGCGGTGGCTCCTCGCCTCTGGAACAACCTACCTCCTGAGATTCGTGTGGCTCCCTCGCTGGGTATCTTTAAAAATCAACTAAAAACATGGATGTTTCAGCAGGCCTTCCCTCCAGTCAATTCCTGATGTCCCCCTTTTCTCCTCCCCCCCCACTGTTTGCCCCCATCTTGTTGAAATGTGTTCTATTATGTAAAAACTGTTTTATATATATACTTATTGTGTATTTTTATGCTGTAAGCCGCCTAGAGTGGTCTTAACCGACCAGATAGGCGGGATATAAATAAATAAATAAATATAAACAAACAAACAAACAAACAAACAACTGTCCAGGTATGAGGAAGATGACAACACCCTGAGTTTGCAGATGGGCTACCAGTGGGACCATACACTTGGTAACGACCATATACCTGGGTCCAATGGCAAGACCAACAGTAGCATCTTAAACTGGTATATCTGGTCTCCCAGAGCAAAGTGCAGATAGCATCTGTGAAGTGGTGTGATGGTGATGTGAAAATACACATCTTTTAGATCCATTGTTGAGAACCAGTTTCTACAACAAAGTAGAGGGGCGATGGTAGTCATTATTACTATTCGGAAGTTGCCTCGATGAAAGAATTAATGAATGGAGTTCCAAAATGGATCAGAGACCCCTGTCATGCTTGGACACAACAAAGTAATGGGAGAAAATCCTGTCATGTAACACCATCATGGGATGGGTTTGATTGCCTCTTTGGCAAGGAGGGGGGGAATCTCCTCTTGGAGAGGAACTAATGGAATGGTGAGGCAGAATAGTCCAAAAGGTAGTAGAATGGTACTTGATGGTACAGCCATTCCGAATGATAAGTACAATTGACTAGTGGTAGTGGGGCGCCAAGATGTTAAATGGTGCAAAAGGGGAAGGAGATGTAGAATAACAAAGCAGGCAAGTGACCAAAGGGAAGAGTGATCAAAATTGGGATTTAGATGAAGATGAAGGTTGTCTTCAACAAAAGCAAGATCTACTATACATGATCATGAGTCTTTCTGTAAATTGGTGATGTAGAGCTAGCAGTGCTCTGAAGGGCCCCTGCCCCTGCAATCACCTTTGATATGCTGTCAGCCAAGGGTCTTGCAGCATTGATGACCAGATGGTAGAGAAAGAGGGCCAGTTGTATTTGATTGTCCAGTTACTGGTGGAGGAAAAGTCTTAATTTCTCCCAAAGGAGTTTCTGACATGCAGCCATACTGGATTGGTAATTGCTGATCCTTATTGCTAGTATTGCTGAGGAATAGAACCTGTGTCTCTTTAAGTCAAGTTTTGAACTCTTTCTACTCACTAGCAAAGAGTGGGCTTTCTGATTTAATTTAGTCTGGTTTGTTCCACTATAAAGGCTAATGATGAAGATGATGGGTTGCTGGATGGCAACCATTTGGGGGGAGAGGCCTGATGTGCTGAAAAGCTTGATACATTTGTGATCATGGGTACAAGCCAGTCTTGAGAACTAGTACTATCAAATTGTCTGGGTCTATCTGAGATGGTATTGGGCCTCATATTGTATGTGCCCAAGGCACTGAAAACAGATCCTTCTTTGGTCTCAGATGAGGCCCGGGGGACAACTTTAATTAGGTCTGTAAGTGTAGGAATCACTCAGTGTAATGGATGTGGAGCCCAAACCAAACAACACTGCCAAGGGCACTGCAGATAATTTGCTAGATGCCTTGGACACCAAAATGGAGGCCATATGGAAGGGTCAAATTTGTGCTGCCTGCTCTGCAACCTTGAGTGATTGCTTTCAAATCATCTTAGATTCAACTTTCTTAAACGGAGTCCTTGCTCAGTGAAGCCCTTGCAAATTATACATGGCTAGGGAAGGTGTGGATCCCCTAAGCAAAAGAGGCACTTAGAGTGCTGATCAGCTGGGGCAATGCTCTCACCATTGCAACCAGGCAAGATCCTCAGTCATGGAAAAAGAACCAAATATGGTCAAAGAAAAGAACAGAAATGAACTGTGAGGAAATCAGCAGGGAGAAAATAACAAAGAACAGAAGCAGGTAATGGATACGATAAGGTAGGTAGAACAGGTCTAAAGACTTGTGCGTAGCTGGAAACTGGAACACTCTCTAAGGTGGAGATAAAGGAACTGAGGACTGATCATCAGGGTGCACCTTTATATGAGATGGTGATACTGGAGCAGAATCAAAACTAGATTTTAGTATAACCCTTAGCAGAGAAAACAAAGGCCTCAGAGAAACTAGGCCTAGGAACATTCACACATAGCTCAGGCAAAGAGAGGAACATTCACACATCGTATGGAATGTCATTGTCACACTTTCATTTGGCCCATCCTCCTCTTGATCTGGCAGATGGCCTGGTCCTGGATTGCAGGCAGGAGGATATCAGCCATGACAGGCCAAAACATTCACACCAGGGAGCTGAAGAGTGAAGACCATATATCAGGGCCCAGGAAGGCTACCCATAAACATACTAAAAGATAAGATTCTTTCCCTAGACATTCAGGTGCATCTTGTGTGCCCCTGTGCCAAGAACATAGGGGCACACAGTCTGCATATCAATAGATCAACGTAGTTGGCATCACTACCCAATGAGGGACTGGATCCAAAATTGGGGTACAAGTGAGCAATAGAACTGAAGTACTTTTATGACTCTTAGTATCATTATAAAACATATGTACACTGTATTTTTGGAATCTTCTCTGCTTTTAAGAGAAGTCCCAGCTGACCTTTTATTTACTGCTATTCAAATAAAATTGGGCCTTTGGTTCAGCTGTTGTGTCTATGCCTGATTCCTTGCCAGAGAATCTTAGAACCCAGGTTTGGCCAGTAACAATGGTATTGGGTATGGGTAGGGCTACCACCGAAAGCTTGGCTGGGGAATGCTCCAGAACATGGCAAAGGCTAACTCTGAGGCAATCTACAGAGACCACAAAGAAGAACCATGAAACTAAGGAAGAATAAATTTGCAAACTGCTAGCATTCAAACACTAATCTGAAAGATTGAGGGCTACATAAATTACTTGATGGTCAAAAAGTTGAAGAGATCGATACTACATTTAAAGCTGTACTGAGAGTTCAGGTTTACTCTCTTCTGAATATTGTCTCAAGGTAAACCAATTCATTTGATATGAAAGACATACAAACAAATTTCTTCATGCAACACTTGGTCAATTCATGGTTTGCTAGCACAAGAATTTGTGATGGCCTCTAACTTGTATGACTTTAAAACAAGATTAAAGAAATCCATGGAAAATAAGACAGGCCAAGTCTGAGGCAGTATGCCTCTGCATGGAAACTACTGGTGAAGAGCTGCAGTAGGAGAATTGCATAAAAGCCCTACTTGTACACCTATTAGAAGTATCTTATCTTTGTGGAACAAAGATATTCTAACAGATAGACTTATAAATCTGATTTGACAGGATTCTTCTGGTACAGGAGATTTTTCTCCAAGAAAAGGCAAATGCACCACTAAATTGCAACTTCATGCAACTGCAGTCCAAATGCAATTGTCACTTACTTTAGCACTTTTTGCTTTCTAAAGCACAGAAACGTGTCTGTCACATTTCTCAAGTACTCTAGAAAGGCTGCCCAAGTTCAGTTTTCCTCTCCTTATACATCTAGACGACTATACCCATTGTACCCACTGACTATGATATTTGGCATTTGACAGTTCTAGCCTGAACTGCTTTTCCACAGCTGCTATTCTTGACAGCAGAAGAGTCTCCACTGGTGCAAACAGTAGACACAGGGAAAGGAGACAAAATTCCAGTCAAGATCCTGACAGGACAAAGTGTAATTCCCTCTCCTCTTTCAACACATTCCCAATCTAGTCCTACCACCTAGCTACCTGCTAGCTTTATGTTGAGAAAAGCAATGCTAACTACGTATGTAATAAAATGTCAAGTGTAGCCCTCAGTAGAATTTGATCCATAAATGTTAACAGGAAGATTGATCTGTTAGTCTTTAAAAAGACTGTTTCTTTCACTGACTTAGACAGTAACTTATGTCACACCCCTCTCCAGGTTTAATTGCTAAAACAAGAGCTATTTTGCAAGAGAAGAATTCCATGCATAGCTGGATTTGCAGGATTATTATTTTCTCACTTACGTATAGGCTATGAAAGTTATACATAACTTTATACATGAAAACATCAATTCTATATAAATGAAAAGAATCATACAGAATTCAAATACTGTAGGTATGTTGCTACTTCCATGCTGCAATTTTACTCCTGTATTCTCATATCCTATGATTTCCTCTAATGAGTCTCTATGTAATCCTTGGTGTAGAAGCTGTTTTCCAATAACAATCTTGAAGCACTTGTTGAGGAAACTTTTTTTACATAGTTCAACAAAAAAAAGCCGAAACAACTACAATGACAGATGAATATACAACATTTCAGCAATTGTGTTCTCCAGAAAGTTTTGGCTCAATCACACAGCGACAACATATGACTAAAATCATCCCTGGGGATTTCACAGCCAAAACCTTCCATTGCTGTCTCTATCTGTCAAATAACATTAAAAGGTAATAAATGCCCCTGCATGGCCATCTTTCTTTAGAAAGTTATCTTGGATAGCAACATCCACAGAAAAAAATATAAAGATTTTAAAGAATCAGAGATTCCAAACAGATATTTATGACAGCCAATATCATTATACGTGCCTGTTGTAATATAATTCCAGAAGAATATGGTAAATAGTAAGTAATGCATTTTTTATTCTCTAGCAGTTGATATTCCAAAATTAGTAGCGTTACCATTATGGTTTTAGACGAGATGGAAAAACATTTTGAGGCAGAGAATTAGTTGGCAAAATCAAAGCATTTAAAGCATATATTCTGTTAGTTTCTATTTAGAAAAGATTTTAAAGATTTGTTTTAGAAATAAGCTTGATTACATCAAAAGAAATTAGAAGGTGCATTACACCTTCGGAGCAGAAGCATGCTGAGAGAAGCCCTCCTCAAAAATGAAACAGACAGCACAATACAGTGTACTTAAAGGTAATCAAGGCAAATGTTAACTTCAGCTCATACTTACAGAACATGGAGATATATTTAATACCTTATCACCACCCAAAATGAGCAATCAGTCTTTTATTCGTAATCACAGGCTTACCATTTGATTCTAAGGCTGTTTTTCTCTTTCACTCAGAGTGAAAGAGCACAAAAAACTTTGTTTCAGACTTCATCAAATCATAAGTTTCAGCCTGCACAGTAGGAGTTATTCAGGAAAAAAAAGAGAGACAGACCAACAAGTAGAATGTCTTACCTATTGCAGTCCACGTGAAGCAGGAGGTGGGAGGCACTAAGTGACAGTGCGATCTTGTGCCACTGTCCATCTGCTAGCCGATACGGAAACACTTCTGTTCTTGACTTTCCATTAAATCTGTAGTGGTATCTTATTTCATCTCTCAAGCCGCTGCTTTCCAGTTCAAAGTAACTGCATTTAAAACAAAGATAAGTAATTCCAAAGTGAACATTAGACAACTACAGTATGCCTTCAGTGAAAACAGCTACAGTTCAAATGTTTGAAAGAAGGTTAACCAAACATCCAGAATAATGCTTCCAAAGAAAGTCTTTATCCATGGGTGGGAGAATTCTTTGATGCAAAAGGCTGAGTTTGATTTCTGAGAACTTATATACAAGAGCTGGGAAATCAGCCAATGAAGGGGCCAGAATATGACCCGAAGAAGGCTGGATTCAGCTTTGGGACCTAAGGTTCCTGTCTCCCTAATGTGCCCAGATTTAGTTTTATAATTATGGCCAGGAGTTAATTATTCACTATTCAAAGCCCTTCTCTCCACAGTTAAAGAAATCCCATGTAGGGCAGGAACATGTGGAAGCCCTGAGCTATATGTCTTGGCTGGACCCTTTTTCACCTAGCATGTTTTTATGGTGAAAAAGGTAAGCAAATATATTCTGAGCTGCACAAAGTGACTACTTCTGGATTCCATGTGCATTTGACACAATCTCCCAGAGCGATGAGATTCTCTGGGGACCAAGTAGTGGCCAGATCCATTTCCACATGTTGCAGAATGATAAATGAGAAAGAAAAGTTTATTGAGAGCTTGCCAGCCAGCCAGCCACCTTGGGGTTGATAATGAGCCTGGCAAGCAACTGCATGGGATTCTCTTCAGAAGCACCATGGCATTCTGTCTCTTCCAGATCGTTAACTAAAGTCAAACTGAAGAAGTAAGACTGGTCTGCAATTCTTTCAGAAAGAAGATTTTTACTCATAACACTTAACATCTTTATGATTCCGGCCTGTTTAATTCATTACAAAAGGTAAGTAAATAGATCACGAAGAAAAGCAACACATGCAGAGCTCAGCTATATATATCTGTCACATTCCCTTCCCCCTCAGAAACATTGACCATGTGAAATGGAAACCTTTGACAGAAGGTGCTCATGCAATAAATAACTGAGTAGGAATTTGTGCACAAATGCATGTCTAGTAAGGAAAACAGAAAGGATAAAAAATGAGTTTGTTATCGTCTAACACGCTGCATTCACATTTAATCTGAACAGCCATTAAAGGTGCCAAAGCAGCAAAACAAAGCACTACACATTATAGGAACTATTTCTGCCATTAGCGCACCCTTGTGAAGAAGGTGAGAATGACCCTGAATATATAAGAACAATCCTACACACAGCCAGTGCTATCAAGGGAGCAGAAATGCTTTCATCAGTAACACGAAGACATACAAAGAGTACAGCTCTTCTTGATCATCCAATGGGCAAAAGAAAACTGGGCTCCCAAGAAAGGAAAAAGATTTTGCTAAAAGTAGTTATAAATGTACACCTAAAAATGATTTTACGATTGCATTTTATTTTGCTTTTGCTGTCACTCAGCAAGAAGCTCTGTCAGTCTCACAAAACCAGAAGCGGCTCCGAGCATTTCATCGTCAAAGAAAGCAGTGAGACAAGTACTGCCAATGAAGCTCTATTTAGAAACTTAAATGTTTCATAATTGCCTTCCCTTGTCAAGGCACAAAAAGAAATCACTCAATGCATTCTTTCCCCCTGTTCTTTAGATAAACTATACAGAAAATACATTTTTTAAAGATTCTGAAGTAAGGGAGGTTCACAGAGAAAAACATTCCTTCTTTTCATAACCTGAAATCCACATGTTGTTTCTCACACCTGAAAAACTGTCTCTCGAAAAATCTGCCTGTGAACCAGCACCAGTTCACAAAGTCAGGCTTTCCTTGCATGCCTCTGCTACAAGAGATAAAAAAATACAGCATTTAGGTCCTGGGGAACCATGGACACTAGAGAGAGTGTAAAGAAAGGTAATACTTTTCAGGAGATGATGGCAGCCTTCCACAATCCAGGTGTGGGGTTCTGCATCCTCTGCATCCCAATGAGGAAATTGCCAACCCCTTATCTTTACTATTGCTATTCCTAGGAAATAGAATTCTTCAACTAAATAAGGTGTTTCAATGAACTTATGAGTGCCCCCCCCCCCAAAAGTCCTTGATTGATGTTGGGCATTCCAGAATCTGGGAGCAGCCACAGAAAAAGCCCTTTATTGCGACATCACCAGACATGCTTATGAAATGGTGGAACCAAGTGAAAACACTTCCCTGATTATCTTAAAACTAGCAGGGGCTCATACAAGGAGATACAAACTTTCAGACAACCTGAATTTGAGTCAGAAATGGCTTTAAAGACATGAAGATATCCTCAACAAAATGAACACTCTTAGGCTTCTTCCTATTTCAGGGGACTTCACGGCACCACTGAGTTATCAGTGGGAAATTTGAAGCTATAATCTAATGTCTCAGGGTCAATATAATAATAAACGTGTATCATCAAGTCAATTCAAACTTATGATGACGCTTTCAGGCTTTTCTGGGAAGAGAATATCCAGAAGGGGTTTACCATTCCCTTCTTGTGGGAGCATCTTGAGACTGTGCAGCTTGCCCAACACCACACAGTCTGGCTGTACTTGTAGGAGGCACAGTGGTGAGAAGAACTCCCAACCTCTGGCTCCACAACTAAATACCTAAACCACTGAGCTATCCAGCCAGCTTTCTGGGTCAACCTAGATGTTAAAGGCAATGACTATGCCCAAAAATTCACTTGTTTCACTTCCTCTAATGGGATCTCCTCAGAAATAATATGTTTTAGCAATCAGATTAGCAAATTCAGCTCACGAGGTACAAACCAAACCTTACTGGAATGCCAGATAGACAGGCGAGGAAAACCATGGTCTATGAGAACAGACATATCTTACCACTTGAAAGAGTGGTTGGTGTCAGTGCATCCTTCGACCAAACAGATGTTTGGCAGTTTCTAGTTCTGCCTCCTCCAGTGGGCACCCCCTCAGAGGTAGGGTCCTGCCTCTGGGTTGGTGCTTGTGAGAGGAGGTGGGGCTGGGAACTGCTGAACATCTGTGTGGTTGAAGGATGAACTGGCACAAACTGCTGGGTTTGGTCATTCATGTCCATCTCTTAACAGAATTCCATCCCTTGCAGTTACATTTCTCCCTTGAATTGCATGGGTCTGGATAGCACAGTTTTGGTTATATACAGATTTGTTTTCAATAATTAAATCAATATTCATTAGATAAATATTCAGTAAATACTATGCTGCTACTCATCTCCAGGAAGTGGCCTGAGAAAAGTGGGTCTCAGACTTGCTTAGGCCCCTCTTGGTGGTGGTGTGGCAGCCCCAATCCAAAGCAGGTGGCCCAGCCACCTCTCCTTGCATGGCAGATCTACATAGCAGCCAAGGAGGGTGCTAGGACATGCTGACGCAGATTGGAGGGAGACGTGTGTGGCTGTTTGTGCGTGTGACCAGCCTCCAGTGCTGTAGAGCTGGCAGTGGCTGGGTTCCCTCGCACAAATTCTATGGGCTCAGTTTCAGGGTTTAAACAGTTAGGAGCTTTATTCATAGTTGCAATGCAGCTTTACAGAATTCCTGCAGCCTTTTAAGATGTGGCTCAAGGGGATTTCCCCAAATCTTGGTCTCCCTCTTTCTCCGTGGGGTCCTCAGGTATCTTCACTGAGTGTCCCCACAGTTCAGGTCCACCAGAATAAGGCTTTGAGGATTTATATTGTCCTTGATGAAAGCTCTGGCTGACTAGCCCATCCTTTCCCCCTCTTCCTTGCCTGTCCAAATTGACGAAAGGAGGAGGATACATAAGGAGCTGCAAGTCTTAGGGTGCTCTAGAGAATAAAGAAGAATTACAAGATCCCCCATAAAAGTGGTGACCTGTGGATAGTCTTGGTAAGACACAAGATAGTCATCTCCTGGACACATGGTTCTTTGTGTACTTTTTATTTCCTAGATACGGTAGGCATTCTGTATTGGAGGGATCCAAAATAAGAACATGAGAACATAAGAAGATCCTGGCTGGATCAGGCCAAGGGTCCATCTAGTCCAGCCTCATGAATCTCACAGTGGCCCCATCAGATGCTTTTGGGAGCACATGAACAACTAGATACCTGTCTCCTGATACCAATCCCTGCATCTGGCATTTTGAAATACCTTCCTTTTAAGCCTCGAGATTATACATCCCCATCATGGCTTGTAACCTGCAATGGACTTTTCCTCCATAAATTTATCCAATTCCCTTTTAAAGTCAACTAGGCCAGATGCCATCACCACTTCCTGTAGATAGGAGTTCCACAGACTAACAACACACTGGATAAAGAAATATTTTCTTTTGTCTGTTCTCGCTCTCCCAACACTCAATTTGAGTGGATGTCCCCTGGTTCTGGTATTGTGTGAGAGGGAAAAGAGCTTCCCTTTATCCACATTATCCATCCCCTGCATAATTTTATACGTCTCAATCATGTCCCCCCTTGGGCGCCTTTTGTCTAGACTAAAGAGCCCCAAAGGCTGTAGCCTTTCCTCATAAGGGAGATGCCCCAGCCCAGTCATCATTTTAGTCACTCTCTTCTGCACCTTTTCCAGTTCCACTATGTCTTTTTTGTGGTGCAGTGACCAGAACTGTATGTAATACTCCAGGTGCGACCTTACCATTGTTTTCTACAATGGCATTATTATGTTGGCTGTTTTATTTTCAATCCCCTTTTTAATGATACCTAGCATGGAATTGGCTTTCTTAACTGCCACCGCACACTGGGTTGACCCTTTCATCAAGATGGCCACCAGCACACCAAGATCTCTTTCCTGATCCACCAAGGACAGCTCAGAACCAATCAGCTGGTGAATAAAGTTTTGATGTGTGTGTTTTTTTTTTTTTTGCCCCAATGTGCATTACTTTACATTTTCTTATACTGAAACGTAATTTCCCATTTAGCCGCCCATTCTCCCAGTTTGGAGAGATCCTTCTGGTACTGTGGCTGTTTTAAGGGACATGTTGTGTATTTTAGTTAAGAGATCAGCAAATTCATTCCTCAGTTCCTTAATAACCTTTGGGTGGATGCCATCTGGGCCCAGTGACTTATTGATCTTCAATTTATCAATAAAACATCCTCTCTTTTAACCTGTATCTGGTTTAATTCATTAGTCAAGAGGGGCCGTTGGGGCAGCGGAATCTGTCCAAGGTCTTCTGTCGTGAAGACAGATGTGAAGTACTCATTTAATTTATCTGCAATCTCCAAGTCCCCCTTTACCTCCCCTTTACCTCCTTCACCATCCAGAGGGCCAGCTGCTTCTCTGGCAAGTTTCCTGCTTCTAACATAGTTAAATAAGCTTTTATTATTCCCCTTTATATTGCTGGCCATATGTTCCTCAAAGTCTTTCTTTGCCTTCCATATCATCTTCTTACATTTCTTTTGCAGAAAGAAATGTGTCCCTTTTTATTTTCCTCTTTTGGGAACTATTTCCATTTACACAAGGACCCCTCCTTGCCCTTTAAAGCCTCTCTAACTCTGCTTGTTAACCATTCCAGAACCCTCTAGAACTTAGTTGGGCCCTTCTTTCTTTGAGGTACACACTTCCACTGGGCCTCTACTACCATTGTTTTAAACAGGTTCCATGCACTCTGGAGAGATTGGATTCTTTTTACCTTCCCTTTCAACTTCTTTCTAACTAGTTTCCTCATCTGAGGGAAGGAAGTCCACCCTTCAGAAATCAAGGATTTCTGTGTCAGATTTGTGTCAGATTTGCTTGAGACTCTCCCAACCCCCACAACATGCATGGCAAAAGAGATTGCCACATGGTCACTATTCCCTAATGGCTCAGTGACATTCACATTCCTAACCAGGTCCTGAGCACCACACAATATTAGATGCAGAGTCACCTGTCCTCTGGTGGGCTCCATGACAAATTGCTCCAAGGCATGTCATGTACCATGTCAAGAAAGCCGGTCTCTCTTTCTTGACCAGAGCACACATTGGCCCAGTCGATGTGAGGATAATTGGAAGTCCCCCGTGATTACAATCCTGTCCTTCTTGGACACCTCCCTCATTTGTCTCCTCGTTTCAAGGTCCCCCTCAAGCTTTTGATCTGGAGGATGACAGCACACCCCACTATCACATCACTCCTTGGGCCTGGTAGTTTAACCCACAGAGATTCTATGGTGGAGTCAGACCCACCATCTATCTCCATTCTGCTGGATTCTACCCCCTTCTTTGACATAGATGGCCACCCCACCTCCAACACGCGCCTCCCTATCCTTCCTATAGAGTTTATAGCCTGGGATTGCAGTATCCCCCTGGTTCTCCCCATTCCACCAGGTTTCCATTATGGCTACTATATCAATGTTATCCCTAGCCACCAAATGTTCCAGCTCTCCCATCTTTGCTCAGCTGCTTCGGGGATTTGAATAAAAGCACCTGCATGTCGGGTCCCCCAAGAAGGGCTGCTTGTTTGATTCTTTTTTTTCCATAGCTTCTCATTCTCATGGACCAACTATCACATCCCATTACGTTGCCAGTCCTAATTCCTACACTGTCATCACCACAGGAATGAGGAGTCCCAAACCAGACACCGCTCAGCTTCTGTTGGCTTTTGCCTGGGATTCAGTTTAAAAGCTGCCCTGACACCTTTTTAATGTTATGCATCAGCAATCTGGTTCCATGCTCATTCAAGTGAAGTCCATCCCTCTTGTAAAGACCCAGTTTGTCCCAAAATGTTCCCCAGTGCCTAATGAACCTAATCCCCTCCCCCTGACACCACCATCTTATCCATGTGTTAAGACCCCTGAGCTCCGCCTGCCTAGCTGGCCCTGCACATGGAACAGGTAACACTTCTGAGAATGCTATCTTTGAGGTGCTGGCTTTGAGCTTCCTCCCTAACAACCTAAATTTGGCCTCCAAGACCTCACAGCTACATTTATCCACGTTGTTGGTGCCGACATGCACCACCACTGCTGCCTCGTCCCCAACACTCTCTACTAATCTATCTAGATGAGACATGATGTCTGCAACCTTTGTGCCAGGCAGGCAAGTCACCATGTGGTCCTCACAACCATCACAGATGCCACACTCTATGTTCCTGACAACCAAATTGCCCACTACAGAAGGCCCGTTTCCCTCTCCCCTTGAGGAGTATCCTCAATGCAACTGGATATGGGCCTGTCACCTGTAGAAGGGGTCCCCTCTAGAGGATGGTTTCCCTCTTGTTCAGATTGGCGTCCTCCAGCCTGGAGACTTCCATTCCCAGCAGCTGAAGAGTTGCTTGTCTGTGGGTGGGACGATGCCTGAAGGTCTCTGGAAGTCTCACCATGGTCCCTCTCTCCCTGTCTCTGTTTCTCCTGGTCTTCAATCAAGATCTCAAGGGAGCAAACCTGTTCCCTGAGTTCTTGGAGCTCCTTGCAATGGGTACACACCCATGACTTTTGCCCAAAAGGCATATAGTCATACATATGACACTCGGTGCAAAACACAGGATAGACCCCCAGCCCACTGCTGTCTGTCTGTCTGTCTATTTGTTTAGAGTTTGCCAAAACTTTTCTCAAGGGAAGTGACAGGCAGTATCTGGGGCCCTGCCTTCCTCACCCTGCTGCTGAATTCGCCCAGCTGCTACATTCACTGTGTCTTCTTACCCTGCACTTTGTTGCACTGCGGCACTTCTTTGCAGAGGTGCCTCCTGCAAATATATCCTTTTGCCAAATGGCAGTGTCTTCAACTGACAGAATGGCAGCTTTACAATTCCATCTACAGTGCTGAATGAGGAAAGCAAAACTAAATACAAATATGTTCTTTGACTCTTGAAGAGCGTGCGCAACCTCCCACACAAACAGAAACGTGAAAACTACTAAAGAATGTCCCTCTTATAGTACTGATGATTCATGTACAAACACCTTGTGCATGTTCTTCTTTGGATTCAACACAGTAAATACAACAGATGGAATCAAACTGAAAATTGTGCTGGCATAATTTCACTGGCATAAATTGCAGCTGCAAATTGCTGCAAATGAACTGTCATAGACAGCAACTGCTGCTGTGGGCCAAGTCACACAATGGGTGTGCAGAAGCAAATGCCTATGCTAACTTCTCAACTTGCAGCAATTCACAATCAGGATTTACAGTAATGGTGTTGGGCATGGCTAATCAGATTTTGGGTCACTTCATGTACTGTACAGTTTTTACAATATCCAATTTTAAGACAGTGGATGTGTTTCCCATGGAAAAGCATCATTCATACAAAAACGTAACCTTAATCAGTTTGAAAGACGATCATGGTATACTTTGAAAAGATCTATAGTCACAGGCTTTCTTGTGTTTAAACACTTTAAATGATTCTTTTAATTAATTGACATTTTTAATTTAAAATTTTGAAATTTAAAAACAGCAGAGTAGAAGTATAACATCTACTGTGACAGTGTGGTATAGTGGATAGTGTGTCACACTACAACTCAGGAAACCACAGTCCATATCCTGCTCAGCCATGGAAATTCATTGTAGAGAGGCAACAGTAAATGATTTCTTGAACATCTCTTATCTCAAAAAAAAAAAAGACCCACCTATTAAGGTTGTCAAGCTTGCCATATGCTTGAAACAACTTGATAACACATACCAACAACTTCCATTGCAGCTCTAGTTTTACATGCAATGCTGAGAGTCAAGGAGATAACCTCATATAGTCACAATCAGAAATTGCCTGCAGTTCACATTTGTATGGGGGGTGTAATTAAGGGTATGCATGTATAAGATTTGCATGCATCTGTAAAATGTGCTTTGGATTAGAATTTATTAGGAAAATGAAGAGAAGTATGGGGATTTGTCTATTTCCTTATCAAACTGAACTAAAGCAAGGAAGCCTGAAGTGTTGCTCAAATCAAACCGGGATTCTCCAATGCACTGAATTCTGCTTCAGAGCAAGATTCAGAGTAGCAACTTTCATTCTAGAAGATCCAGGGGTGACTGATTCAGCAACAGTGACCAGCTAACACAGGATGGTTTCAGGGATGAGCAAGAGCTGTGGAAGGAACACATTGCAAATCCCCTGAAAGGAAGGAAAGAAGCAAGCAAGCAAGTGAGCAAGCAAGGAAACAAGCAAGGAAGGAGTGGGGGTTTGTACACTGGACATTGAGCCATAGTTGATTACGCTGAGTTTCATCCACCACCCCAAACCCAGGTCAGAGCCCTTTATTTCCCTATTTTCAATGTTTTCCTTTTTGTTCAAATACAAATATGTTAAAAGATTCTGATGCAAATCAAATCAGTCAGGCTACAACTCAACTCTGAATGAATCAGTTGTTATTAGTAATACAATTATTTCAGACCGAATAGAAGTGGACGACATTCACACACGCTTACTAGGATTATATATTACTTTTTAGACAATTTTCTCTACTTACAATTTTTTCTCTCTTGTATTCCCACCAATTTATCTGTTATTTTGCACCAAAGATCTTTTCTCATATTAGTTTGATATTATTTTTATTCATCAAACAAGTGGTAGTCTGTTTATGTATGCCTGGATGTACTTTTCACTTGTTTCTGAGGAAATGGTTTGTAATTCATGAAAGCTCACACCGAAATAAACTTGCTAATTTTTACAGTGTCATTATGTGTTCTGGATTCTTGTTTGTTCCTGCTATACATTTTTACCCACAAATAACTTTTTCATGACTCACTTCTCAACCTTAAGATCTATAACGGTCACAACTGAGAAGTATTAGCCCCTTGACAGACCACCATCAGATACATAGTACTCGAATTACACTTCATATTCTCCTGCTCCCCGTACTCATGTAAATGTTTGTCTACTGAATGCTCTGCATCTGTACAACTGGGCTTCAGTAATGAAAGCTTATACCAAATAAAATTTATCAGTCGTTATTTGCTATAAGACTCTTGAATTTTCATGCCTAGGATTGGGCTACTGTGTTCTTTTGAGTTCTCTATAACTATTCTACAGTCTCAGAGTCTCACTTTTTCCATAATTACCTGTTACTGCCATGTCACAGGAAATGGAAGCTACTCCAGTTCTTCCCTTTGCATTGCCCTGTGTTCCCCCCCTCCATGATCACCTGCTCTGATACCAAAAGATAGCTATCACATAAAGACCTTTCTAAACTATCCATTACTGTAATCCTGAAGACAGCCCAAGACATCTTACTGTCCCTATGCCTCCTTCCACGTCAAAATATTTCTCTGCCTTGCAATATGGTTTCTACAACTGCAAAATGTCTGAAAGCATCAAAAGTGATGCAAGTTTTGCTGTTCAGCCCAGTGAGCTACATACTGTCTTACGAGACTACACTACAAAAGTCACTTATTAGGAAATAAGGACCACTGAACTTTATCAAGGCTTACGTCTCATTATAGGTACTCCAGATATGTTGGACTACAACTCCCAAAAGCTCCAGCCAGCATGGCCAATGTCAAAGTATTATAGGATATGTAATGTGAAGTATCTGGCAGGTTGGAGGTTCCTCACGTAATCTGTTCTGATTGATTGATTGATTGATTTAATTTTTTTTTAATCCTGCCTTTCTACTTAAAAAGAATCCCCTGTACTGTACTTTGGTGGCAGTGAGAACAGAGATGTGTGTGTCATGTTATTATCTATAATCTTAGACCTGTAGAGCTCAAAGGGACCCTATGGATCATCAAGGCCAGCCCTGTCAAGGAGGCACCATGGAGAATCAAACTTCCAACATCTGGTTCGGCAGTCAGATACCTGAACACTGAGCTATCCAGCAGCCAACCTATGCCTTAGACTTCTCAGCTGCCCAAAGGTAAAATGGAGCATGTCATCCCATTTTCAATATAAATTACAACCACCAATCCAGAACACGTTTTGTATACAAAATAGAATGTGTGAGAGTGAGCAATGTGTCTTGACAGATCCATCTTTTGATTGTTGCAGAGAAATGGCCAAGAACTCCTTAGTTGTATAATCTGTCCTTCTTATGTTATTCAACTACTTCTTTAATGTTTCACAAATACTTCATATAGCTGACAAAGAACTTTTAAAAATTTAAAGTATTGAAGCCTTACTCATTAGATGCATACATAGACTGCTATGTTTGTATTGTTTCTTGCTCATTTATGTCTGTGTTGGCAAGAATGTACAAAGCAAGGTGAACAAAAGTTGCCAATGTGATAATACATAAAGGGAAGCAAAACTCTTTATCTCTAACCTTCCTTTCTTTTCTCAAGTCCCTATAGCTATTTTAAGCAAAAGAAGAGACAAGCATTTTCAGATTTTCTACAGAGACCAAAAAGAAAAAGAAAACAGGTTAGGTCTTGCAGCATTTAGTGTCTGCTGCTAAGGAATTTCCTAGTGCTGAACACTAAATAAAGCTAAATGGATACTGTCCAACACAGCCAAGCTTTTCATCTGTCCAGTAGGGTTGAAATGTTTAAAGCTCCACATGATGTAGGTACTGTTTTCTATTGCTCTCCCAATCATCTAGCCAGGGAAAGACAAAAGCAAAATATTGTGAAAGTTCTCATTTTTTAAAAATTGTTTATGAATAAATAAATGGCTGTTTAAATGAGGGAGGGGGGAAAATGGAAAGATGGGATGTTGTAGGAACTCATAATAACAGCTTGAAAATATAAGCCTAGTTTTAAAAAAGGTAACAACCTTTTACAGTAACAACAATAAATTACAAAAACACAATAATGTTCCTAAGTAGCATTGTCACTTTAATTAGCACATAATGCAGATCTAGCAATAAGAAGCAAACAAAAACTGATAATCCCTGAACATGATTTTACTTCTATGTAATTACTCCACTAACCACATATTCATTTTAAATCAGCCTCAATTTCAAGTTTTAATGTGCCAAAATTAACAAAGGCAATAAAAAAGATGTTAAATTCAGCTGAGAATGGTTGAATGCTCAAAAGCTACAATACACGGTTACACTGTTCTTTGGAGACAAAGATCAGCATCACATTACTATCAACCTCGTGTTCTAGAGCGCCATGCAACACCCTCCTATGCCTCACACATTAACTCTTGTGAAATGAATATAATGCTTGCTGATTGAAATGTATTATCTCAATTGTAACTCGTATCTTTGCTAAAACTTTTGTCAGTCAGTAAATACATCTCAGTTCGTCAAGATAATCCAGTTTTGTTGCTTAGCAACATACATTAACATAGACAAAGATTTACTAACCAAACTGAAAACAACCAGAACTTTCATGAATCATAATAACAAAAATTATAATACATAAACTTGCAGTATTAATATAGATATGTACAAAGGCTCAAAAAGTTCTTAGACTGTTGAACGGCCCAGTCCTATGCCATATCGTAAATGCTTTTTGAAATTCTGCTGCCTGGCTAAGTGGAGTCAGCTGTTGTATCTTATCAAATGGTGCTTTGTCACTTAAGTAAAATGCTGTACAGTTCCTCAGAATCTAGCTGCACTTGGTCAAAAAGGAGGGAAGAAAGGAAGATGTTTAAGTGATTGGGTGGGGAAATGGAAGATAGCAAGAAGGATGGGTGACATCTAGTTCGAACTGAACCATCCCTAGATATTATTAACACTTAGCATGAATTTCCCCAAAACAAGTCATGCCAGACAAATCTTCTCTCCTCTCTGCATCATTAAAAAAAGGAACAGGAACAGAGCTTGGTAGATCAGAAGAAAGCTGTGAACATAGTGCATCTTGATTTCAACAAGATCCCCCAAGATATTCTTGTGGGCAACCTGATAAAAGGGCTACATGGTAATACTGATAGACTGATCAATAATTGACGGACAGAATGTACTAGCAGTGTGCAATAATGGTTCCTCACCTTCCCACACAGAAATGACAAGCAAGGTGCCACAGGATTCAATCCTGTTCCAAATCAAGACATGATGGATGAAGGAATAGAAAGGATATCTATCAAATCTATGGATGACACCAAACTGGGAGGGATAGCTAATACTTTAAAAGACAGAGTCAGGAATCAAGATGACCATAATAGAATTTTTTAAAAGAAAGAAAAGTCACATTACTATCAACCTCATGTTCTAGAGGGCCATGCAATAGCTGTCTATATCTCACATGTAACTATTGTGAATTGAAGATACTACTTGCCAATATGGCTTTATATATTTGCCATGTAGTCCCACTCTTACAGTATGTCTGAGAAATTAGACTTGTTCATGAATGCCCACATTAAAATACACCAGTTAGACTTTAGGGTGCCTTGTCTTTTTTTTTTTTAATTCTTTTGTTTTTGAGTCTCAGACTAGGATGTGTAAAAGGTAAAATACAGTGGCCAGAATCCTATTGCGCAACTTAACACCATACTACTCAGACAATGTTATCAGCAACAGCTGTTTCAAGGAGAATTAAAAGCTTCCTATGTCCTCACTCCATGTTACAGGGATCCCTAGGGAACCTTTTAGTCCTGGGGAAGACTTAGCCAGATGCGGAATTGGAGAAGGGACTCTTTAATGCCCAAAAATTGATACTGTGGGTCCTTATTGTGCTGCCAGGATCAGCTGTCATAATTTACAGGTATTAAATACTCCCCACCAATCTCTGGTTCCCAAAAGCTTCTCTAAGGATCCCTGGAACTGGGGGTGAATGGGAGGAGGAACTTTTAAATCCCCACCCCCAAGGACCACAGTTGATGGCATCATCACAGTTTTGCAGTACAAATTTGTGCAACAGAATTCTGGTCAGTTTACAGTAGAATAGATCTAAGGGACAAAGCAAAACAAGTATTCAAGAAACATCTAGAAAGGGATGCTGTGTGTGGATATTTCTATACTAAATCTCCAAGTCAAAACAGAAGCACTTAAGCCCTTACTTTTAAGGAGAAGCATAGATGTAGTTGGAATAAACCTACTAGAATGCAGAGAAGCAGTGGATTATCATCCTCTCCAGATTCAAAATCAGCAGGAAGGACAGGTAAGGGAATTCTGGAGGCAATTCCTCTTTGTATATTAAAGCAGGCATAGTATCAAACAATTTGAAGCCTAAAATGGGATTGAAGTCTCCATAAACTGTTTGTAGGTAAAACATAAGGCTCCAGATGTAATTTAAAACTGGGATATGCTATTGTCACCCTGACTAGCAACTACAGTACAACTAGCCTCAGATTGACTAAATAAATGTATTTCTGATTATGATGAAGTGTTTAAAATTCTAGACACCCTAAAAACTACACCCAGAAACTCCTCGACATACACCCTAATCAGATGCAAGGCACTCCTAGACTTCATCCTACACAGTGTTGCATAAAACCTAGCACAAGATGTGAGTGTTGCTTGACCAACTGGAAAGATGAATCGCAGTGTTATCAAGTTTGATTTATACATAGGTAGAAGAAGTGCCAAGAAAATCCAACACTACTTCTAACTTCAAAAGAGGAAATTGCTTTAAAATAAGAGAACTGGTTAAAAGGAAGTCGGAAGGAAAAAGTCAAGAGAGCCAACTCTTTAAAAATGCTTGGGGCTTACCAAGATAATAGAGGCTCAGCTAGAATGTCTATCACATGTCAGAAATGGTAGTACAAAGTTGGAGAGGTTACCAGCATGGTTAACAAGTGGTGTCAAGTGAGCTGTTAGAGAAAAGGGTTTTGTTCAGGAATGGGAAGTCTTGCTCATATAAGAAGCAGAGAGGTGGGCGGAAGCATGATCTTGAACAAAGAAAATACTAATAGAGTATACAGGGGGATGAAGGATGTGGAAGAACACATTATTAATTAATATCAGGACAAGGTGAGCAACACTTAGCCTACAGGATATTTTCATGTCCCCAGGTCCCTGTTTCCAATTTTTCCTCCCAGTGGTTAGCAACAGAAGGAAAAAACAACTCCTTTTACTTTAAAACAAGCTACACATTCCATGAACACCCCATGAACACTGTTTGGGGTGGAGAAAGGAGAATTAGTGTTTCTTTCCTATTTTCAGACTCCTCTGGGTGGTAAGCCTAGACAGGGTCACCTTCTAGCAGAATTAGTTGCTACTCATTGTATGGTGAGCCAGCCTGGCAATAGCAGATAGAGTATTAGATTAGGATTTAGAAGACCTGGGTTAAACTCCCTGCTTGGCCACAGAAGCTTGATGGAAGTCAGCAATGCTAAATCATTGTTTAAACATTTCTTATACCTTAAAAAGCTTACTAGGGTCACTGTAAGTCAGATGTGACTAAATAGCATAAAGGCTTTGAGGAAAAATATCCTGAAGAATCTTAGGACATTAGACAGTGCCTTCCCTTCTGTTTTAAATGGTATGGCTGTTTAAACCAATGGTGGAGTATAAGAATCTTTATCAGAATCAAAATTATTTTCTTCACTTTCAGTAGCATCCACTATGTTCACTAGAGAACACATTCTGTTATTCATCATCAGTGGTTATACAACCAGGGCTGACAGGGGCTACAGTCTCACACCATTTTCTCACACGTTTCTCATCTCAGGTCTAGGTAGAGTGCTTTCGTTGACCTTTCAAACACCAATAGAAATTCCTGTCATATATTTTAAACTAGAAACTGAATATAAAAGTTATTTCTTTCCAGTTTTAGAAACTCAGAAACTAGCAATTTATACTACCTGGGCTTCTGCTTAAGCATGGAGATACTGACTTTATCTTCACTCAAGTTCAGTGACAGATGAACCACTCATACGGATCACTGCACATGCAGAACAGGTCAACAGGATTTTTGCCTTTATTTTAACCGCATATAACATATCCTTGGAGACAAAAATACTATAGTATCCAATTTTATATATAATATTTAAAAATATTTATTCTAGTATGCAATACTACATGCCATTTTAAATAAACATTTTTGGTGCTGTGACTTTTCTGCTTGACACTAGGAATGTGAAACTGCAGGACATGGCTTAATAACACACAGAGGAGGCACTTTGCCTAGATCTCTCTTTACGCTTGTATCTCTTTTCAAAATGTTTAAAGAATTTATCTTTTTATGCTTCTTTGTCAATTACATAACAGAATGCAATGAGTACAAAAATGCAGATTCCTACTGAGGAAGCTGGAAGATAACTACGTGCTTTCATGGTATGCAGCACATTCTAATCTTTTTATCTTAGGTGTTTGCAAAACAGCTTCCTCAGCTTAGAATGACGACAAAGAACCACAGACAATGGGATATGTCAGCAACAACATCTACAGTATGTCTAGCAAAATCCTCCCGGATCACTCTGTTCATCCCAAGGCTACTCACTCTGTCATAATGGATATAAGAGGTGCTTCTACCCAGCAACCACAGTAAGCTCGTGGAGGGGAAGAGACTTATGTCATTCTGTGCTGCCAACATTTCTAAAAAGAAAATGCTACAAATTCATATGTGCATTAGCCATTTCACAAAGCCTAAAAATCTAGCAGTTTTGTCCACTGTTAGCATTTAGGGTTCTTCGCACAGCTTTCCTGCACATTCCTTTGCCTAAGGTTAATGGGCTAATTCTTTCGATACAAGACATTTTTATTCTCTGTGGAACAGGAAGCGGAGATGTTAGCAAGGGTTGTCCTCTCTGTATGTAAGTTTGTTACAATGTGCCTTATGTGGACTGAATGGGCTAGGTTAACACTAACCAGCACAGACCACAAAATGAATAGTATGGGCTGTTCACCAAGATGGACCAAGTCAGATACAGTGTGTATAGATGAAGATGACGTACTGTACGTTGTGTCAAACAGCTGAAGATTACTACCAGGCTTGCTGTATAACAAATTTGGTCATAAAATTATTTGCTTCTTCTACACACCTGCTTTCAGTCTCAGTCTCTCTCTCTCTCTCTCTCGCACACGCACACGCACGCGCACGCACACACACACACACACACACACACACACACAGAGAGAGAGAGAGAGAGAGAGAGAACTACTCATACAGAAGAGGATAACCACTGATTTCAACAAAATCTTTATGACTCCAGAGCTAAGAGGGCCTCTGCCAGTGCCAGTGTTTCCAACATACTCACTATTATTTAAAATGAAAGGCTACTCACACTCCAGAGAGATCCAGTGCATTAATCCAGTGCCTCCTTTTGCTAAGGAGCTCAGCCATGCTGCTGTCTGAAGTACACACATGAGTAGACATGGGGGCTTCGTATTTATATATGAATATAAAGTGTGTCAGCACAGGTGGCTGCCCTGATTACAGTACCTCCCACCCCCAGAACCTGTTGGACCACTTACCAAGCAGTGTGGAACGTGTGGCCAGCATCATCTCCTTTGTTCCAATTGCGACAATAGCCCAGGTGCTCCAGCCCCGCCTCCCTGCTCACCTCACCATTCCAGCAAGAGGGAGAAAAAATCTCCCTGTTTAGCTGCAGAGTAGCTAGGTAAGCAGGGAGATGGGGCTGTGGCATCCAAGCTAATGTCACAACTGGGGCACAGGAGATGATGTCGGCCACATGCACCGTGCCCTGTGCAGTAAGTGGTCCAGTGGGTTCTGGGGGGGGGAGGGTGGTAATCAGGCCGGCCACCTGTGCTGGCAGGCTTCATATTCATATACTAATACTAAGCCCCCATGTTTACACATGACTCAGGGCTTCGCTCTACATGTGGGTTTGTTTCCTTCGCTCTGTTAAGACGGAGCAAAAACCGAACCACTTGAAGACTGTACAAAGAAAGAGTCATCATGACACACACTATCACTTTTCAACACTGGGAGCTTTTTATACCCATTTCACAAAGAAATGTGAGTTCTTCAGGTGCATGAAAATATGTTAGCCTTCACCCAGCTCCTAAAGCAATCAAGCCCAGGTTTGCCTTTTTATTTCCCGATTATAACCATGACCAGAATCAAATGCTGAGGCTAACAGCAAGCATATCAGCACCTATAAGCTTTCCTTGGGTCTAAGAACCTCACCTCACGGTTCAGAGAGCTCCAGGTGCATTCAGAAAAGACAACCACCTCATTTCATCTCCTTTACAATCTTTTCACATAAAACTGGAGTGAAGCTTACTTTCAACCTCCTTTTGTCTTTAAAGAAAAACTCCACACCTCAGCTAACATCTTATGGGAAGTCTTTCTCATAAGAATGCAGTCTTTAGCTCATATTCAGCATTCTACCTATAGTGATCTGGCCCTTATTCCTATTTTTCCATTCCCCATTTGAATCTGTTATTTGGCTCTCTGCTTATTCAGAAATGCACAGCTTTGCATCCTCGACCCCACCACCACCACCACCACTATTACCACAAACTTAGCTTTTCAACAAAAAAAGGCCTTACATTCAAAAAGGCTTGCAAGGGGAAAATAAGCCCAAATAACTCCAAAATCATAATCCAGAGCACCTAATCTATTTTAATCTATGAAAATTTCAAAAGGAAAGAATATATATTTAAGCCAATAAGTCAGTTTAAGTCATTGCATCCCTGTTTTAAATTGATAATTACTCCCAGATCGATGTATCATAAATAACAAGGATGCATTTGTTTACATAGCCCTTTACCCTAAAACACAATAGAGGCAAATATTTGTATCTTGATTCTGCTTAAATCTCTTGATCCTCTGAACAAAAGCAACTATAAAACAATGCAAACTATGTGTGTCCTTGAAGAGAGAGGGGAAGGTCAATCTCAACTGGCAGGAACAATGCCAAATTTATAAATCTCACTAACATAACAGTATTCAATACTCAAATGGAACAACTGAACGACCCCAAAAATCCAAACAGTAAGCCCTATAAAAATAGTTTGCTATTGCAACCACCAGAAGCTGCTTACTGCTGTTTCCAGGCACTCCAAGTTGCACTATTATGACCTGCAGAGTTTCCATAATGAATACAGAATAACATCCAAAGAAAGATACCTTTCTGTGTAATTGACAGAATATACCACAGCGACATTTATGCCTACAAAAGAGCACAGCATGCAAGACAAACTCCTAGAAATTTATACATTCATCTGCCAGATAATCTTCATGTACCTATGCCATCCAACTTCAGTCTTAAGTACCTGCACTGTCATCTATTCTATTCCATTTGCTCACACTGTCCAGCCATTGAGATTCAACAGCTGGTTACCGCCATCACATTAATGCTCTAAGCAGACAATTGTCAGACGATTGTACATAAAACATCTTGAGGCTTGGGAAGCCTCAAGATGCTTCTTTGGCAGTTGTTCAACTTTCACAATGCTTAAATCAATGGTTGCTATGTAAAATGGAAACTTTTTATGCACTTCCTCCTGATTACCCAAAAGTAGGATTGATTAAAAAGCCTACAGGAATCAACAAGCAGGTTTATATTGTTTCTAATTGTGTTTTCAGTTCATCTGTTCATGTGCAAAACTTACAATAGTGATGGGAAATAACATCATGCCTTCTTTGTTGGTGCCAATTCACACAATGATTTTTCTACATACGCATCACTTCCATGTGGAAGAAAAAACTAAGATCACATGAGCATAGTAACATGCAACAAATACTACAAATACTAAACATTTTATCATGTGTATACATGGAAGCCTGGGCTGGCCCTCCCATCCATGGCCCTCCCATTAGGCAGAAAGCATTGGAATTTTTACAGTCTCGCATACTGCCTTTCATCTAAGTATCTGGGAAAGACTTTTCTAGGCTACAGTGACCAATCTATCCAGCACTACCCAATCGTTCCTTTCCACCTCTGAATTCAAAGAAAGCATCACCTCTTTGATGAGTGGTTCCTTTCCCTCTCTTTGTTGGAAGCAGTGTTGTTTTGTTTGTTGTATAGTGATTTGCTCCCTTCCCCTGACCACAGTATCCTCAATGACACCATCACACCATTGCTGATCACTCTCCAGCCGCAGCAAATACTCCAGCTGAAAAGCAGGTGGACTGGCTCTCCAGAACAGGGCACTGGCAGGCTTCTGAAGATCTGTGACACTGGCTTTCTTGCTGCATCAATGCCATAAAAGAATGAACACGTCCAGAGTCAGTCAGATCCCAAGTAACTTACCAGGAAGGGGAGAGGGGACAGACCACAAGCCTTCTCACCGGGCACCACATCCACCATGTCTGAATTTAGAAATAACCCTTCAGAACCAGGAATTTAGGCCTGGCCAGCTCTGTAAAGAGCAGCTTCAGTTGCTTATATAGCCAGCACTAGTTGCCATTATGTCTGCTCATAATATGCCTGAGACATAGGGCAGGTATTAACAGAGTGGGCAATGCTTCTCCCACCCAACGCTGCAGGAGAGTTTGTGTTGACAGAGAAATAAATCTGTCACAACGTATAGCTTGTTACATTGTGGCTTCCATGCATGATGCACAGTTTTCCTACAATACATAGCTTCTCTTAATTATCTCATATTTAGATTAATTCAGCACACTCTATCCCTGCAGAGTCTTCAAAAATTGAGCTAGTGAAAAATGATGTGTCCAAATTGACTTCTGGCATCCTGTTCATTGACTGCAGTATACCAGTGCTACACCAACTTTATTGGTTTCCAGTTTGCTTCTGGGCACAATTTTGAAAACATACAGAATTATAAATGTTTTCAGGCCAGGATAAACAATGGAATGCTTTCTCATATATGAACTTGCCTGTAGTTAGTTAGTTAGTTAGTTAGTTAGTTAGTTAGTTAGTTAGTTAGTTAGTTAGTCAGTCAGTCAGTCAGTCAGTCAGTCAGTCAGTCAGTTAGCTTGACTTCTATACCTCCCCATTAGTGTGAATATTCCTTGGGCAGTTCACAATATCTGATGACATAATTACAAATCACACAAAACAAAATCAGTTGGGAGATTCTGCTGCTTGTCCTGCCATGACAGAAGATACATTGGTAGAAAAACAAAGCAAGATCTTTCTTGAGGTATCTCACAAACTGTGACAGTCTCTCCCTAAGGACACTTGATTAATTCCAGCCTCTTTATATTTGTGGAATGGAAAAAATAGTTGGGGGTCATAAACACAGTGCTGACACCAAACCTCAAGCACTGAATAAATATCCCCATTGGTTTCATGTAAACTTTGGGTGACATGGGGAAGTAAACAAAACCTTGAGGATCACACTGACCAGGAACAAAGGGGCCAATCAGCAATCCCTGAACAATATCTTCCTTCTGGAAGTGCTGAAGCTACTGCAAAATAATGCCTCCAAGTCTCATCCTGGAGAAGCTGTCCAAAGGTCGATTCATTCAAGACAGCATCATTTTATAGCATTTTATAGGGTTGCCAGATCCCAGGGAACTGGCTAAAATCTCAAATAACTGCTGTATTTCTCTGGGTTTTCAGGCAGGCTGACGAATCAGAAGATGAAAAGTTGCGGCAGTGAAGAAAATTTGATTTGGCATATGTTTTTTGTAGACTTCAGCTCAATTTCTTTTCTTTCTTTTTTTTAATATTTATTTTTAAACTATTAGGGATAGAGTAGGGAATACAGAAGGTAAAAGGAAGTGAAAGGGATGGAAAAAGGTTTTGAGACTAGGAGAAGACAAAGTATATAGTCATCCAATCTATTCATAGTACGTATACAAGCATGTAATCTATTCATTTTCAATAAGAGATCAACTTTCTACTTCTTTTTTTAACTATTTGATTACCCCCTAGCTTTCAACTTACAATTATGTTATAATTTGAATCTAAGTTATTCCAACACTACCAGGAAACCGAGACCAATTGTAAAATACATCCCCTCTTTCAATTTCCTTTTGTTTTGGGCATATATTCAGCAGGCCTGAAAGAGTATACATTTCAATCATTTCCCATATTTTCTCAATATGCTTCTTTTGTTTCTGTGACTCTATTTTCTTCCATTTTTTGGAAGGGGAGGACAGATCCATAACAGTAATCCCATTTTTAACCTCACATTTTCTGACTGTTGTAGCTAAGTAATTTACTGGGTAACACTTAATCCCCTTTATATTGCTTGGCATCGCACTCAATACACACAGTTCTGGAGTTTCCTTTAGCTGTGGTTCAACCTCTGATGTTTCCTCTTCCATCAAATCTTCAATCTGGCTAAGATGCTCATTTACCTGTTTAAATCCTGTCAATATTGTCATTTGCATAATAACTTGCCATTCTTTATCTAACAAAGTCTCTGACCGTTGATATCTAATTTTTTCAGGGGCCATTTCCATTTTTCTCCCCCTTACCCAGGTATTATAGTATATAGATCAACTTTTAGTCCAATAAATTAAATTACAGCCGTGGCAATATTATCAGGATCATACACAGTCCAGCCAAAACAAAATCCAGGCTAATCAGCAAACACAGGAAATCAGTCTCTCCAATGGATGTTGTTATAATCCGTCAGACCCCTGTCCAGGTTTTGCAAGCTCCTCAGCCTGTTCAGTTATTTGTCTCGCTGATGCTTTCCAGACCATTTTTTTTATTTCCAAGAGTTTATTCCTCCTTCAAAAGCCCAGCAAGGTTCTGTTGTCAAAGTGCCATTTGTCAAACTCCTCAGTCTGTTCAGTTCAGATCGTATCGCTGTTAATTCACAGTTTATTTGTTTTTTGTTTTTTAAACTTCCAAATCTTATTTCTCCTTCTCCAAAAACCCATCTTGATTTTGCTATCAGAGTCCCACACAACCTTAAAAAAACAGGGTATATAGCATTCACCAAGTTTTAGTCCCTTAAGGTCTGTCCAGTGTTATTTTCTCTGGGATTTTTTCCAAAAAAGCACCAGATATTTCTGTCTCACTGTTCTCTCAGTTCGACCTTGAGCCAGCTTGCTGTTTAAAAGTCAAGTTTAATTTCGTTTTTAAAGGCGCGAGCTGGCAAGCCAGAAATGCCGCTGTTATCTCCTTTCAGTCAAATATTTTCACTCTCATTTCTTCTTCATTTTAATGAGGTTTTTCATAAATCAAAGGCTTTCACTTACTTTGTTACTGTATATTTTCGCCGTGCTTCTTGTTCTCCTATTCTCGGCAGCGGAGTTCTCCTGGCTGATCTGCCAATATGGCTTCCTGTCTTTGGTCTGTGCTTGTGTGAATTTTCAGAAGGAAGAAAAATCGAGTTGTTGCCCAGTCTTCTACCTTCTGGGGCTCACCTGCTTCAGGGAGACCTCTCCTGGTCCCCTCTTCGAGCCCCCATTTTCTAGGGGAATCCCTGACCTAGCGGTTCCAGCTTTTTTTCCTGGGAACTGTTCCCAGACGCTGCTGACTGCACCACGACAAAGCTCCTCCTTCAGCCCAATTTCTTCAAAGGTGTAAAATGCAGCTCATGTATGTAGACATTTAGATAAACATGGAATATGGGCGGGGGGGGGGGATAAAAATGTAACTGAAATGAAAAAGGTCCCAAATGGCAATGCTTTTATCAGTGGTTGTTAAGCATCATTGATGGTTCCTGGGAGTGAAAGAGATCTGATGGATGGATGGATGGATGGATGGATGGATGGATGGATGGATGGATGGATGGATGGATGGATGGATGGATGGATGGATGGATGGATGGATGGATGGATGGACCTTAAAGATTAACAAGATTTACTGGATTTTGAGTTTTCATCAATTACAATCCTTTTCCTCAAATACCTAAAGCAGAATTATTGTGCCATAGATTTATATGCACAGGGTACATGAAAATGGGGGAATCAAGAGAGATAGAAATGAACAATTCCCATTGTCACTTCTGAATTGCATTAAAATTACATTGATAATGAACTTTTGAAATAGCAATGGTATTATTAGCACTAGCAATGAACATTTTAAGTACTGTCTGCATAAGTATCCTTTTAATTGGTAAAACAATCAATTGTCTGTCCATTGATAGCCGTGATAAGCCTGATGCTTTTGAAGTACAGATAGATTGTGTCAAGGAAAATAACTTTCTGGTTATAGTTACAAGAATAGAGAAAAAACCAGGGCATTAACACAATGTACTCTGCATCCACGGTCTTTCCTCAGTAATCACCTGTCATTTTGTCACATATCTTGTTACCAATTATCCCCAATCCCTTTCATTAAGAATATTATAATTTTATCAAAATCTTTCTGTGTAACATAGGCTGGCGTAAGGGAAATGACATAACAACAGCATCAGACTTCTAATAATTGGAGTTCCTGTTGTGATTCATTATGCAATTCCTTGTTGCATGTGAGTTGGGTGGTTTTGCATGCAAACCAGTTTCCAAGCAAGGACTCTTTAATTAACAACAGCTGCTAATTAAAAAGTCTCTGCTCAGATTCCCAGTAAATTATCCAAATCGCATACAGAAAGGAACTGCAGAGGGAATTTTAACTAGTGGTGATCTGTGACTGCAGTGACATCATTTCCCCTATGTACACATGACTTGCGCAAGAGAATTTTGGCCATCACATCTAAATGGTGAAATATCTCAAGTTACTCTTTAAAGGGACTATCCCACTCTTCATTTTTTTTCATACCCATACTTTTTTTCCTATTTCATTTACTGATAATCATTTGATATCCATTTAAATAGTTACTACATTCTATCTCTTTGTGTATTGAGGGCAGTTCAAAAAGAAGGAGACATTAATTTAAAATTCTGAAACATGTTTATCATAAAAAAAACCCTATAAAACAATCCAATGAGACTTGAATCATTATTTTTTTAAAAAAAAAAACACTCCAATGAACACCAGCAACAATTGTGCAGAATAAATTTACGAGGCAGATACTGTAATTCTCTCCAGGAACTCCTTTGGCTCATATTAGGGCTGAGCTGGGTCTCCCTTCAGTTATGACCAGAATTGATTTGGCCTATTCCAGATACTGGCATAGGCTAAATAACACGGAGGACCACTTCCTGACCAAGTGCTGCTGGCTGGAACTACAGATTGGAGGATGGGCACAGTAGTGTCAAGATAAGTTAAAAGGTTTACAGTCTTTCCATGTAAAGGTTTCTTTGTTTTAGTCTTCAAGCTCTTAGGAACTGGATCTTTGGACTCTGATGTCAGCAAACCATCAGTTAACTTCAACCATGCAAAGCCATACTACTTTGAGGCACTATCCTTCCCACAGTCCTGCAGAGCTTTTACAGAACTCAGATTCCCACAGATTCCAATATATTGAAGGGCGATACCAAGGAAATCCAGTTTCACAAATATGCATCTACGGTTGTAATCAGAATGAAGATATAACCTACTATTTATTGTTCTGTCCCCTTTATATGGATGCTAGAAAAACATTTCTGTCACCTATCATCCAGTCATTTGCGAACAGCAATTCTGAGGAAGCAGTATTATGTCTGCTCTCTGACGATCAGTTATATATCACTTACACTGTAGCCCAATTTGTGCTGGCAGTCAAGAAGTTGCATTCTTATTTTGTCAAGGACCATAATACTGTTTAGCTGCTTCAAACATGTGCAGCAAGCTTGTTCTTTCTGAAGGATACTATGATCAGTTGGATGACAAGTGTCCAAGTGAGCCATCATAGTTACTTGTTTTAAACTGGAAAAAGTATTTTCTCCTTTTTATGTATTGTATATTATATACTGTATACATAGCAAAAGCTTTCCATCAGAAACAATAAAGTATTTTATAGCATAATTCCAAAAGGCCTTACCATACATTTCTTAAAAGTCAATAGCCACAAACACATTCCTCAGAGACAATCTACCACATTCAGATATGAAGGGACCCTTTGGTACAGATACCCCTCATAGCAAGAAAAAAGACAGATTACCTAGGAAGTGACTTAAAGCACTCAATTGTGTACAAGTGCAGTACTTTACAAGTTCCTGGATCATTATTATTTTTCTCAGGAAATTTAATTTGGTATGAGTTGTTCGTTAGATTGAAACTTCATGAATTCCTCCTCTCTTTCAATGAATCCTGTTTCTTTTATTTTTTTAAGTAGATTTCAGATTATACTATGAGTGCACACATGCTTCCAAAAGAAGAAAGCACTTACTGTGCAAAATGTGCAGGGAGTACGAGGTCCGGCAGCTGCAGGCCTATATTTTAATCTCCACGCTATCAAGAAGCAGGCCAGGTATGTGGGGCTCGTCAGCCTTGGGAGGCAGCCCATCTAGGAGAAGGAAAACTCTGATTTCAAACCTCCCCTTGTGGCTATATCCACTGATGGAAAAGGCTTCAGCAGTTAACCTTGAGGCAAAATCCAGAGCCAGAGTCCCAGAGGCAGTTTGTGTCGTTCTGGCAACTCTTGCGATGTTGCTGGAACCAATTGTATTGGCTCTTGCCTTTCCATTGGAGTATTTCAGTGATGTGGAGAGGGGGAATTTGGGTAACAGCCTATCCTCCATTTCATTTTACCCGCGCTTCATGCTCTGGAGATGACACTCCAGCTTTGCAAACACTATCGAAAAAACACAGGAAGTAGCAGTTACTGGTTTTAAGTCTTTGCTGACTGGCATAGAGCATGATTCCAGGGGCTACTTCCAATGGTGGGAGAGGTCACTGCAGCTCAGTAGGTAGCTACCGCCCCCATTAAGCTGGGCAGTCCCCAGCCAGAAAGGTGCTACCTCACTACAGTCTGTTAACCTAATGGGGTACGTGCGGTTTAGGGTGAAAGCCAACAAGCAGATTGATAACCCTGCACCATGCAATAATCATAAGAAAACTTCTGCTCTGAAGTTGGGCACCTGGAAATAGACAATGTGCGCAAGACAGTTATCATCGACATGGAATTGAGCAGACTGCAGATGAACGTTGCTGCCCTGCAAGAGACAAGATTGCCAGACATGGGATCTGTCAAAGAAAAAAAACTTCTCATTCTTCTGACAGGGAAAACCATTGAATGAGACCAGGGAACATTGTGTTGGTTTTGCAGTCAGAAGTACTCTGCTGAGATCCATGGTTCCACCTACTCTGGGGAGTGAAAGAATCCTGTCTCTGCAGCTCCACTCATCAGCGGGACGGTCACCCTCATCAATGGATATGCACCAACACTGTTGTCCACAACAGAAGTCAAAGACAAATTCTATGACGATCTGGCAGCTACTATTAAAAAAATCCCCTAGAGAAAGCTACTGTTCATTCTCTGAGACTTTAACACTAGAGTTGGTGCTGATCACAATTCTTGGCCCATTTTGGCATTGGGAAGATGAACAAAAATGGCCAACGCTTGCTGGAGTTTTGTTGTTATTCTGGTCTCTGTGTCAGCAACACGTTCTTTAATACAAAGCTTCAACACAGAGTTTCCTGGAGACATCCAAGATCCAATCATTGGCATCAGCTCGATTTGATCCTCACTAGACGTTTTAGCCTTCCTAGTATTACAATCACATGCAGTTACCAGAGTGCTGATTGGGATACTGATCACTCCCTAGTATGTAGTAAAATTGTGAACAAAGAGATTGCATCACATGACAAAGGAAGGAAGACGACAAATTCACATCAGAAAGACTCACAGTCAAAAAAAAAGCGGTGGAATTTGCCCAAGCACTTGACAAAACCCGGTGGATGCAAATGCACCTGAACGATGGGAACATTTTAAGAATGCTGTTTGTAACACTGCCCTGTCCACATTTGGCAAGAAGACCAAAAAGACGGCAGACTGGTTCAAAGCCCATTCGGAGGAGTAGATGCCAGCCATCAAGGAAAAGAGGAGAGTTTGAGCAGCACACAAAGCCTGTCCTAGTGAGTACAACTTGCACGCTCTTTGAGGTGCTCATAGCAAAGTCCAACAGACTGCCAGGAGATGTTCTAATGATTACTGGCTTCAGCTCTGCTCTCAGATACAGATAGCAGCGGACACAGGTAACGTCAAGGGAATGTATGGAAGGTATCAAGTAGGCTTTAGATCGAATACAGAAGAAATCTGCTCCCTTGAAGTCTGCTACAGGCATGATCATCCAGGACCAAGCACAGCAGATGGTGCAGCACTACTCTGAGCTATATTCCAGAGAGAATGTAGTAACCGAAGAGGCACTAAATAATATTGAGTACCTGCCTGTCTTGGAAGAGTTGGACAGCGAACCAACTTTAGCAGAAATAAAAGTGGCCTTAGATTCCCTCGCCTCCAGCAAGGCACCTGGGAAGGATAACATCCCTGTTGAAGTGCTGAAGTACTGTAAAGAGATCATCATCACCGAACTGTATGAAGTCTTTTGTCTTTGCTGGAGGGAAGGTGGAGCACCACAGGACATGAAGGATGCAAATATCATCACAATGTATAAGAACAAAGGAGATGTGGCACCTGCAATAACTACCGTAGAATCTCTCTTCTCAGCGTTGTAGGGAAGCTGCTTCTCCGTGTTGTGTTGAAGAGACTCCAGGTGCTTGCAGGCAGAGTCTATCCAGAATCACAGTGTGGATTTCAAGCTAATAGATCCACCACTGACATGGTATTTTCCCTCCAACAGCTGCAGGAGAAATGTCAGGAACAACAAAAACTATGCATTGTGGTCTTCATAGATATCACAAAGGCCTTTGATTTGGTTAGCAGGGACAGCCTTTTTAAAATACTTCCCAAGATTGGATGTCCACCTCGACACCTTAACATCATCAGGTCATTTCATGAGGAAATGAAGGGCACTGTAGTTTTTGAAGGCTCAACATCAGATACCTTTGACATCTGAAGTGGAGTGAAACAGGGCTGCGTCCTCGCGCTGATCCTGTTTGGGATCTTTTTTGCTGTCATGCTGAAGCACTCCTTTGGAACTGCAATGGAAGGTGTCTATCTCCAGACTAGATCAGATGGAAAGCTCTTTAATCTCTCTAGGTTGAGAGCAAAGACCAAAGTCCAGCTGAAATGCATGCAGGACTTCTTCTTTGCCAACAATGCAGCTGTTGTTGCCCACTGTGCTGAAGACCTCCAACAACTCATGAATCATTTTAGCAAGGCCTGCCAAGACTTTGGATTAACAATCAGCCTGAAGAAAACACTAGTCATGGGCCAGGGCGTGGACTCACCTCCCTCTATTACCATCTCCACATAAGAAGTTGACAGCATATACCAAGATCCAGGTCTATAGAGCCTTTGTCCTGAGTACACTGTACTGTAGTGAATCCTGGACCCTTTGTGCACGGCAGGAGAGGAAGCTGAACACATTCCATATGCATTGTCTCTGACAACTTTGGTATCACCTGGCAGAACAAAGTTTAAAATAGAGTAGTCCTAGAACGAGCTGGAATTTTTAGCATGTATACATTACTGAAACAGCTACATCTACGTTGGCTCAGTCATGTTGTGAGAATGGCTGATGGTTGGATTCCAAAAGATCTCCTGTATGGAGAATTAGTGCAGGGAAAGCGCACCAGAGGGAGTCCAAGGATATCTGCAAGGGGGATCTGAAGGCCTTAGGAATGGATCTCAATAGATGGGAAACCTTGACATCTGAATGTTCAGCCTGGAGGCAAGTGGTGCATCATGGCCTCTACCATTTTGAAGAAACACCTGTCCAGCAGGCTGAGGCAAAGAGGAAGTACTGAAACCATCAAAATTAGGGAGCTGGACAGGGGACAGATTGTGTCTTCAGTGTGGAAATGATTCTGCCTCTTGAATTGGCCTTCTCAGCCACACCAGATGCTGCTCCAAGTCCTCCATACAGAGCACATTTCCATAGTCTCTCGAGACTGAAGGATGTCTAAATCTAACAGGAACAATGAAATGTGAAGTTAAACGAACCAAATAAGGCTCAGAACTCTACTACAGGCAAATATCATATTTTCTTCATAGGTTAATGTACAAATTTAACCCTACTGAACACCTGATTCAGAACAATATCTTAGAACAATGAAAACTTGAATTTTCCCCCAGTGGCACAACATAAACTGTACAGCTTAAACAATTCAGTACATGAATATTAATAAAGCATACAATGTCTGGCCTGCAACTTAAAAGTTAATTGGTTCATATGCTGCGTTCCATTTTCTGAATCATGTACAATCTAGAATTTGATCTGTATATACACAAGTTCTAGCAAGTCACCAAAACACACTGCTTAGTACCTGTAATCCTTTAGCTTTCCTATTAGGGTCAGAAACAATTTGTGAAGATCCATTAATTTTTTCTTAATTAGTTTCTATTTTTATTTAATAACCTTGTTGAATGCAAAAATCAGGCATTCTAATCTCTAATTCCACACATTTCCATTTGCCACCAGTTATAAAGTCAAAGGAAAAAAAAATGAAGTGTGGTGCACATTTAGAATATGGATAAGAAACACGGTTCCTGGGGGAAACAAGCAGTCTGTACTAAACTGCTCGACAGGAGATGCATGCCCAAATTCAGCCGTAAACTCTTCTAGCCTGTGCTAGTAGAAAGAAGCTTTCTTCTCAAAATCATAAGTGCTGAACCCAAATGACAGTACCCTCTTAATTATAATCACCTTAGAACTACAGAGTAGGAAGGGTCCCTATGGATCATTAAGTCCAGCCCCTGTCAAGGAGACACAGTGAGGAACTGAACACCCACCACTGTGCTATCCAACAGTTCATGCAGGACAATTTTGCAATAACTAGTAGAAAGATCATGGAGGATCTCAACTCTTTTGAAAGCACTCAGCTTGTGACCCTAGACTCTTTATTCACTTATACTGCATCATATGTTCCACTTCATTAAGCAGGCAGGATTTTTTTCTTATTTGTCATATTGTAGCAATTTTCACACAGGTGCTATATAGGTAACACTTTACTGAACTCACAAACAATGAAACTAGTCTTGGGACCTTAGTGTTTACTTATACCAAAGCTGAAGCTTGTGTTATATAAAAAGATGGCAAATTCTGAACCTATGTTGAATTCACACTGTTCTTCAATGTGTTCAACAGCATCTAGAAATCACTACCGTGTTTCCGCGAAAAAAAGACAGGGTCTTATATTAATTTTTTCTCCAAAAAACACATTAGGGCTTATTTTCAGGGGATGTTTTATTTTACAGACATGTCATCTTCTGGTTGCTGCACAATGGTGGAGGGTGGGGCTTATTTTGGGGGGCAGGGCTTAAGTGCGACTTATTTTGGGGGGGTAGGGCTTATATTACGAGCATACTGAAAATCATACTAGGGCTTATTTTCAGGTTAGGTCTTATTTTTAGGAAAACAGGGTAAATCAGTTACAGTGGGGTCTCTACTTAAGAACTTAATCCGTATTGGAAGGTGGTTCTCAAGTTGAAAAGTTCTTATGTTGAATCTGCATTTCCCATAGGAATGCATTGAAAACCATTTAATCCGTATCTGCTCTTTTCCGTCCATAGAAACTACAGTGGAACCTCTACTTAAGAACTTAATCCGTTTTGGAATGGTGTTCTTAAGTTGAAACGTTCTTAAGTTGAAGCAGAATTTCCCATAGGAATGGACTGAAAACCAATTAATCCGTTCTGGCTGTTTTTTTGTTATGTAGAGGTGCGTTTGTACATTGAAGCATTAGTTCCCATAGGAACTAATGCAAAGCTGGTTAATACGTACTCTACCACTAGGGGGAGAATTTTTTTTTAACCTAAGATGACCTAAGGTTAAAAAAAGAGCAGGAAAGGTTTTTTTTTCCTGTTCTTATCTTGGATTTCTGTTCTCAAGTAGAAGCAAAATTTAGCAAATGGAGCTGTTCTTAAGTGGAATTGTTCTTAAGTAGGGACGTTCTTAAGTAGAGACCCCACTGTATAAGCTCCCAAGAAAGGCTATCTGGCCACTAATAATATACTAGATGACAGGAAACCTTACAAGGCAGTTGATGCCAAAAACATTTGCTCCTGTGCATATTACCGTATTTAGAATGTTTGGAAAAGGAATACTAACTCAACAATGAAAGTTCCTTCTACCAAGTGATACTGTCTCTGTGCAAATGATGATGGAGGTGGCTGATTTTAACTTTAAATTGAAATGTGAGGCAAATTCTTCATATAATTTGGCAATTTCACTTCTGGTGCATTGACTACCATGTCCCACTGAATTCGATCAGTTAATGTAAACTGTCTGTCCCCCGGTACACAATGGCTAAATGGCTAGGCTGTTGTCACTGAAGTATTGATGCAAAGATGTCTGCTTTCAGAAAGGAATGAGTTGTGCTGAAGCCACGGTATCTACAGTTCAGAGACAATCACCTACCCATTGTCTACCAGCCAACAAATAATTTACATTTACTGCTTACTCTGTTTATTGCCAGAATGTCTGTGCAAACACAATGTTGAAAATTACTACTGCTATTGAAGATTTGTTGAAGATTTGTTGCCTGAGTCTGTATATCATTTCACTTGTAATAGTGCAGAACATCAAAAGTTTGAAGAGTAATTCTGCAAAATATATAATTCACTCATCAGAATGATTCGATAAAAACCCTTCCCATAAATTAGTCTTTTCCCTTACTTTCAAGTAACGCATGCAGAAATTGCCTCTTGTCATATATGGTTTTAAATTAATTGTGTCAACCTATTGTCAACAGAGATGAAGTAATTCTTGCATGTAAAGGAAAGAAGTAACAGATGGGTAATGGGAACTGGTGATCCCATGTGGCATCATTCTGAGTTGTAAATTATGATGTATTTTGCAAAATGGCTCTTTAAATTTTTGATGTTCTTTATTTTGAGACTGTGAAGTATCCTTCCATGTTATTTTTTATTAAAATGTTTTTCAGAAATGTAGCAAACAAACTATAATCACGGTAATTTCCTTTTGCACATCTCTCCCAGCACTCCAATCCTGAACATCACACCCAATTGCCTAAATCACCATACCACCACTTACAGACATGCTTCTGTCTTTACAAGGACTTATCACAACTACCTCATGGGGAAAGTCTGTTTGAATGCTTCCTGCTTGAAAAACTAGAAGACCTCCCCTCCCCCGTCACAGAGAAGAAAAGGCACTTGAGGCGCAAAAATGTTTAGACAAATTTGATTCAGCCTTTGCATGATGCAGTCGGTAAATAATACTTTGATTTCACTCATTTGATAAGCAGAGCAAATCCCATGGTCACACTCTTAGTGAGGCTCCTAAACATTCAGAATGTTGATGGGAGGCAAGTATGGCCACACATTCTTATGGATTCAATGACTTCTTCCTATATCAGCATGTATATGTATACTATTCCAGGCACATATGAGTTCAGTCATCAGCACACAGAGGAACCACAGCACTGTTTCCTCTATAGACATTTTGTTAAATTAAACAGCAGGAAGTGAAATGTTCAGAAGGTAAGTTAACAGGCCACCTCTCTCTAAAAGGCAACTGCGCTACCATATCCTGCCCCTCCTGCTGTTGTTGTTTTTGTTAAATCCTGTGCAACCCTGACCACCACCCCCCTCAAAAAAAAGGATTTGAATGTCTATAAAGTCAAAGTTCCCAATGCTGCCAGTCATAATCCACTTAGATTATGGAGATGTAAAAAGAAATTTCAATCAGATAAAATTAATTTGTTACTATACTAGTGTCTTATGAAGCCTACCCATCAGCTGACAACACAGATTGTAGCCATAACAATTAACTAAGTGGCATATAATATACACTGAATGGGCTGTGCTGTATTCCTCTTATTTAGTTGCATTCAGATACCATCAGCAGCCTGTTTACAAGTCATTGGAGTTTACTTCATTTTCTTCTGTTACTATTCGTAAGTGCTTTGGAATTGTCTTTCATCTCTTTATTTGTGAAAGTTCCAAATTGCTATTGTACGTTGACTGAATGCAAAAGTGACAGGAAATAAAAACTTTGGGATTTATTTTGCAATTTAGAATAATATGGTGCAAACAAAGCCACAGTTCATGGTATACCTTCCTGACTGCCTCCCCCCACCCCCCAATTTGAGTGTTTAAACCAGGGGTCAGGGAACATTTTACCTTTTACCCCCCAAAAAATTTATATACGCGGACATTACCTCCTTGATTCGAAAGGAAGGAAATCATACATTATTTGAATTAAAAATATTATTGAATCTACACAGGCTGTGTACCGAACTAGCAGGATGCACCAAATTTGATAAAAATGTGCACTATTTTGGCTGGAACACATTGCACTCCAGCCATGGTGTGGTATAGGGAGTAGTAAGATGTCCAACGTTCCTAGCAAGTTGCATTAAATTTTTGCTAGCTCACAGAGGATTTAATTATCATCAGTGGCTGCCAGAGTGGTGCTAGCAATGACATGCTTGCTAGAGACAGCCAACACAGAATGGCTTTCCCTACCACTTTAATCATTCTATGTGTGGTGTGCAAAAATGAACAAATCAGGCTAAAGGTCATGTCACCCACCCTGGTGCCACAGCCCAATATCAAAGGACCAGTGTGCTTTTTTTATCATCATCAATGGAAAACTCACCAGTGGCCAGAGGATTGGAAAAGATCAGTCTACATCCCAATCCCAAAGAAGGGAAGTGCCAAAGAATGCTCCAACTACCATACAATTGCACTCATTTCACACACTAGTAAGGTTATGCTCAAAATCCTAGAAGATAGGCTTCATCAGTATGTGGACTGAGAACTTCCAGAAGTACAGTACAAGCTGGATTTCGAAGGCCAGAGGAACAAAGTCAAATTGCTAACATGCGCTGGATTATGGAGAAAGCCAGAGAGTTCCAGAAAAACATCTACTTCTGCTTCATTGACTACGCAAAAGCATGGCAGAAAGTGAGGAGGACTTAAAGAAGCTCTTAATGAGGGTGAAAGAGGAGAGTGCAAAAAATGATCTGAAGCTCAACATCAAAAAAAAAAACCCGAAGATCATGGCCACTGGTCCCATCACCTCCTGGCAAATAGAAGGGGAAGATATGGAGGCAGTGACAGATTTTACTTTCTTGGGCTCCATGATCACTGCAGAGGGTGACAGCACCCATGAGATTCAAAGCCTGCTTCTTGGAAGGAAACAATGATAAACCTAAACAGCACCTTAAAAAGCCACCCTTCCCCCCCCCACCTTAATTCAAAGTTTTGCTTGCCTGTTCATTTTCATAGTTTTGAGTCAAGTCTCTCTCTCTCTCTCTCACACACACACACACACACACACACACACACACACACACACACACACACACACACACACACACACATCTATCCATCCACCTTCCCTCCATTTCCTCCCTCCATTCTGTACATTTAAATAAGCTTGACGAAGTCCTCAATCTCTCGCACCTTTCTTCCCTCCTTTCCCTTGCTTGCTCCTTGATCCTCTCAATCCTCCTGCTTGTTTGCAGTCATTTCCGGAGGAAGCAGTCATTCAGAAGCCCCAGACTGATTGATTGCCCAGGGCTAATCCCCAGCTGTAACCAATTAGGGAGGCTTATCTCCCGATCTGCTGAAAGAACGGAGCATTTAGAAGTGCCCTGCTGCAACAAAGGAAGTAGGCTTACAATTTGAGCTTTGGCTGCAGAGGGTGGGGGTGGGAGGGAGGGGGGTAGCACTCTGCTCACTACCCTCAGGATTTTCACTTTTACCCAATTTGGGGTAATTTATCCCTGTTCCCCAACCTATGGTTTAAACAGAGAACCTTCGAACAACTTTGTTCGAAGAATCTCATAAAAAGCAGAATGCTTACATGTCTGCTTTCATCAACTTCTGTGGGTTTATAAACACTTTTTAAGGCTATTCGGATAGTGAGTAGCACTGCTTTACAGATATCCAATAAAAGCTGACATGTGTATACCATTGCCCTCTACAGCAGTGGTTCTTAACCTTTGTTACTCGGATGTTTTTGAACTGCAACTCCCAGAAACCCCAGCCAGCACAGCTGGTGGTGAAAGCTTCTGGGAGTTGCAGTCCAAAACTCCTGAGTAACCCAAGGTTAAGAACCAGTGGAGTATTCAAGGGTTCATCACTTTAACGTCAGCATCAGCTTTTCCAGGTTTATTTATATCTGCAGAAGCACACATCTATACATTCATACAAAATATGGCAGGGAATTAGAAAAAAAATTAAAGCATTATGGGCAATATCTAGCACAACTATGTTAAACATATACGCAGAAATATACATTGGAACCGAGCTGAGAGCACACAGTATATATCGAATGTACACTATGCATGAATATTTAAATTAAGACAGTGTCTATAATATTTATCAACATATAATGGAAAGTAATACTGTATACTGTATATTTAATTTGCACCTGCCACTTATTACCAGCAAAAATATGTCACATTGCTTCCACACAATGTTCAAAATTAGGCTTTGGACTAGTTTTCACAAAAATAATTGCAAAGCCTAGAAAACAACCATTAGTAGTATTTTTCTCTGCAACAATCCATAAGCCAATATTGCTAAATTTACTTTATCTAAAATACATTTTATTGCAATGCTGATTGCTTCTCTGCCCATAGTGATATATATTACACAGACTAAAATAATTAAAAGCAGATTTAAACTATTATTTTAAAAACAGATTGCAAATAATCTTTAAAAGTAGAGTTTAACTTTTCTCTAAAAGCCTGTTTTAAAACCAGCTTTTAAAGCCAAATACCTTTAGGAACAATACAGTTTAGAGTGCCCATCAAAACTCAATAGGAGTGCAGCCAACTCGACTTTCCCTTGGACAGAATCCCACAACGCAGATGCTGCTATTTTAAAAAAAAAATCTTGTCCCTTCTACTCACCAGCCTAGGCTCTTAGGGTGATGGAAGATGACGCATGTCCTCTGCACACACAGGAAGGGGCCATTTTTCAGATACTTTAATCTTAAGATGTCGTTTATAAATAGAATGTATATTCAAGAAGTAAAAGATTTTCAGTTTAAAATACCATATTAACTTGCTTTCTTCACTCGCAATAAGCTCTAAATTTCTGTGAAACTGCTGTTGTGAAGTCCATCACCCTTTTAAAAAGTGTTGCTTCAGCAATATGCATATGATATACTATCCAATGGTGCTGTTAGTTCCAGTTTCAATTCTACTTTGGAGCTGTATGGCTGTCAGGAATAGAGCGATGGACTGAAGTCCCAGATGCTTCTCAACAGAACAAACACATGAAGCCTAAGCTGCTCAAGCCATTGTGTAACTAAAGCTACCGTTTCATCTTTCCACCTGCCCTTTCTAGTGGCTCAACACATCACTGCTGCGATCCCAGATGTGGCACAGCATTGGGCAATCATTTTATGTGTCAAACCCATGCTCTGTCACGTGGCAAACTATTGGAAATAAATAGTGTAAAACAGAAATCCCTCCTAAATGGGTTACTAGGATACCTACAGTTTAGGTTTTGAAATCAGAGATTAGCATCTTCTATGAATGTTACTTAAAAATAGAAAAGCAATTCTGTTGCATGATCTTCCTTGTACATCTTTTCTCCTCATGTCAACCTCCATATAGTTTTGTCTCCTTTACCCAGTAAGGAAGATGTTATGACAGATACCAGGATTACAATGAGAATTCAGTGAGAGAAATGCTACTTATATAAAAGCATGTATAATTGTTTAAAGTCTTGCAGATACATTATGTAATTAAAATGGCCAATGACATAAACACTGTCATCATGCAGTGAGCTACACTGCCCAAACCACAATGTCACTTACATTTGACCAGGTTTGCTTATACAGTGGTGCCCCGTATAGCGAGGTTAATCCGTTCCGGATTAACCCTCGCTATACGGAATCATCGCTAAACGGGTAGGGGAAAGGTACTGGAACGCATTAAACTTCGTTTAATGCGTTCCAATACCTTCGTTACTTACCCGTTCAGCGAGGATTCCAGGTCCCGGCAGCCATTTTCGCGCCTTCGCTAAGCGAGGGCAGGGCGCGAAAACGGCTGCCGGCAGCCATTTCCGGGCTTCCGGCGGCCATTTTGGAACCTCCGATCAGCTGTTCGGCGGCTCCAAAATGGCCGCCGCAATACCCGATCTTCGCAATGCGGGTTTTCCCCATTGCGAAGATTGGGTATGTTTCCGTATAGCGATCCCGAAAAAGGGATCGCTATACGGAAACATCGCTATACGGTGCACTCGTTAAGCGAGGCACCACTGTATTTGTACAATGCTGTTCAATACTGTTTGGAATCTCGACATGAATTGTTTCTATGCTGTAAAACTCAAAGGATTTTTAGAAGCAAGTTCATCTCTCACTCATTCTGTCTCCCTCTCTCTCCAGCCTTCTTGCTTTCTTTCTCAGAGTTTCTCTGTTCATTTTTGCACTATGGGGAAATATTAATATCCTATTTATAATTTTTTATTTCAGGACTGCCAAAATAAAAACCTGCATGACACAGAGGAAAGAGGAAAGAGGAAAGAGGAAAGAGGAAGGATAATGAATGTTTCAGCTGTAATTATTAAGAACTGAGTGAAGAGTTGAAGACTTTTAAGGGTCCTTCCAACTCTATATGGGTGGTATTCTTTTCTAATTGCAAATATGTTCTGTACAGACAATATATCCTTGTGAAAATCTTTCCCCAAGTGCTCCTTTGCATCAGATGAGAAATGGCTACTGCATCTGCTATTGAACTGCTACTGAAATTACTTTGAGAGGTGGTGAGTGCTCCAACACTGGAGGCATTTAAGAGAAACGTAGGCAACCACCTGGCAGACATTCTTTGATTTCTATTCCTGCATTGAGCAGGGGGTTGGACTTGATGGCCTTATATGCCCCTTCCAACTTCACTATTCTATAATTCTATGAACCAATGGCTTTGCAGATTTCTGTGAGGGCTATGCAAAGTCTGAGGTAGGAGCTTATGTTGGAATTTAAAAGCTAGCTTCATAGTAGTCACAAGCCACTTGTTTAGCAAGTCTAATGATACAGATTTCCCTTTTCCTTGCCCCTGGTATCAGATAAATAACCCATGTGTCATATGAATAGGGAAAGTTCATGAGACTTAGAAGGTGGGGGCCTGGCAAATGTCTAGAATGTACAGAGTCCACTTGAGAGGTGTGGTAAGAGAGGCATGGGAGATAGGTAATGCCACTGGTTGGTTAAGATGCACAGGCATTTTCACCCACAGGTGTGAGTCACAGAGACCACAAAAAAGAACATTATGTATAATTGGGCTCTCTATCTTTTCTAAAGCTACATTTATACATATACAATGGTGCCTCGCTGTAGAATGAAAACGTCGTAATGCAAAAATAAAAACCCATTGAAACGCATTGAAATACCTTCAATGCGTTCCAATAGGCTGAAAACTCACCGTCCAGCGAAGATCCTCCATAGGGCAGCCATTTTCGGTGCCTGTGGATCGAGGAATCCAGAAAACAGAAAACAGTGGGAAGCCATTTTATTTACCCGGTGGCCATTTGAAACTGCCGATCAGCTGTTGGAAAATCGTTGTTTTGCGAAGAATCGATTCCCGAAGCAGAGAACCGATCATCGCAAAGCAAAAAAACCCTATTCAGACCATCATTTTGCGATCGCAATTGCAATCGCAAAAAGATCGTCGTAATGCGGTTTTGTCATAATGCGAGGCAATCGTAAAGCAAGGCACCCACTGTATACATATTCCTTTGTGGAAAAGAAAGTCTGTCACATTCTCTAAGCATACTTGCACTAAAAACACAGAGATTAGCAGGTAACTCTAACCATTCGCTCTCATTGAAGAAATTTCATCCAGTCTCATTGGCCCACTAACCCAATAATATTCCGTGGCCCATAATAGTACAATATGTCATGAAAATTGTGTATTAATAACAACTCATGTACTTGCATGTTTTTTAGAAGTCACAGAACACATGAGAACTTCAAGTGAACAACAAATAGTAATATTCAAGTTCTCGCTTGACTCTTTCCCAATTGGAACATGCCATTTGTATAAGATATATATGATAGTCGGGGTGTTCATGCCTTGTTTAAGCTGCTGTCCAACTTCTCGTCCATGAGCATGGGTGATGGTTGCTAATGACAACTGAAGTGGGAAGAGTGCACCATTGCAAGTAGAAATAACCTCAATGTGAGAGGCAGTATTTCTGAGTGGCAGTGAGTAGTATGAGACAATGGGCAGGATCTAATGAGGTTCTAGATCAGAAAGAACAGCTTCAGGTGACAGAAGGGGGGTTTCCCACCCATACCATGTGCCCTCAAAACCTCCCCTGGAAGTCTGGGAAACTTTTCATAGCAGGATGTTTCCACAGAGGTCTGCAGAGGAAGAGAGAAGGGGAAGAAAAATCTTGTCATGTTCATGAACAGCCAATAGTGCAACAGTGAATTCTGCCTTATATGTTTGTCACAGGTGTACTAAATTGCATCAGCACATGCCATCTGTTTGATGTGATGTGACAACCAATATATTTGCTTTCTGCTGTGTTAGCAGTCCTCCAAAAAAACCCACAAAAGTGCTCTTTCACTATTGGAAAGAAACCAGTGGCACCAGTCTTGTTGAAAATCAATTAAGTTCTCCATCTCTACTTCGATAGGCCACTACAGAAGAGATCAAGATTAACAAGGTCATTTTGCACACTTTCCTCCAAAGCAATGCGCTTTTCACTCCAGTTATTTTGCCAAGGAAGACAGAAAGGAGAGAAGGAAAGGAAAGCAACTCAAATATGCTACAAAAATCTATGGGCAATCAAAACAGAACCTCAACAATTATGTTGAGTTCAGCCAAATACAAAATTAAGTAAGTAAATGGCACTTCAAGCCTGCAATCCCTTGAAATGCCAAGGTTTCGTTTTGGCTCAATAACTATATATCAGCTCAGTTCACCTGCAAAGCTAAAAGCTAGCAGTGCAATTTGAATTATGGTGCAATGGCGTTTTAATGTCCTGCTTCAAGCACTGCTGTTGCACTCATTTTTGACCTGACCTATGGATACAAGAAGATCACAAAAACTTTTCTTTTGAGACATCTGTATTCAAAATCCAAAAAGAATCAAAATTCATTTACTATTCAAGATTCAGAACCTGTTAAACTATCCGTCTGCATTCTAGGAAGCAACAGAAACACCTATTGCTCTGCCCTGAAGTGTGAAATAATTGCAAAGCAGACATTAAAAAAGAGGAAACTAGCAGGCATATTTACTATAAATTATCCAATTGTACACCTTAAAATATCAAGTACACTGAGTGTGTAGGGGAAGCTGAATGCAATACCATCAGGATGTTACACTATGTTCAAGGCTAGACTCCTGGCAAGGTTACTCAAGGTAGAATGGTAAAAGCTGAGAGACCAGATTGAGATGCATCCAGCCTCTTCATCCATTTTTCACAAATGGGCAGTCATACCAACAAAAGAAAACTGACATTTCCAATAGTGAAAGAAGTGTAGAAATTTTTGAAGGTCAGCTAATGACAGCAGCAGTAGTGGAGGGTGACACTGGCAAAGGATCTTTATTTTTTAAAAAAAGTACTGATACTCAGGCTACCTCTTTTTAGTATGACACAGAAGAAAGAAATACTAAACTGCTTTTGAGTATTTTATAACTCAAAAATACTGTTGTGAGGTATTCCAGTACAAAACAAGGGATAGTACCAGAAGATGAGACTCCCAAGTTACTCAGTCATCTAGTACAGAAGATAAATGATGCAAAATAGCCCTCACATTAATGAAGCAACTGAATTAAATTATTGGAATACTGAATGTAAAAAGTAGAAATCAAGGTGAACTCAAAATCATAAAAGGAAAAATGCAACAGCTAAACACTTAACACTTGCTGTAAGCATACTAAAGAGAACTAGAATAAGTCTATTTTAAGCAGATAATTACAAAATGTTTCATTCTGGCAACATCAAGAGGTTTAGATACCAATATAAGATTTTAGATGTAAAAATAACTTGCAGTCTGCTTTTTGCCCTCTCTGCAGACAAAAGGCTGCACCCCTCATTTTCCATGATACTGAACCTCAGTGAGAATTGCTGACAGCTCTTTCATGTTTCCATTGCCTCATATAAAACCTTTCTAATTTCAACTGAAGTAACAAAAACTTCACAAAATAACAAACAATTGGCAGCTCTTGGTAAACCATCAACAGCAGGCCACCTAAACTTTGGCTCCCTTATGCTTCCATTAGCAGTAAATGACTAATCTTTAAACATAGCTATATTAACAATAAATAAACAATGGTGTTCTTCCTTGTTTAAATATTAAGTAGCTTACTCATGTATGTTTTTGCTTAGAATTTTACCATTTTTTCATAATGTTTTATTAAAGAATGCTTAACTGTGCATTAGACAACATATTTTTACTATGTAAAGAAAGCACATGGATTCCACTAGCAGTGCCTAAAAAAAATAAGGTACCTGGGAGGGGGCGGAGCAATGGCAGCAAGAGCAGAGGAATCCCCAGGGCTGTGGGAACCCCTGTGTAAACTCAGGGTCAGCAGACCCCCATCAGTGGAAGGGGGGCACATTCCACAGGAGAGTGGGCTTGCAGCGAGCAGAGCTGGGAAAATTCCAAATTCAGACAGCAAATCTGTCTTCATGAGAATTTCCTTTCTCAAAACATCTGGCTCAGAGATGCCATGTCTGGTGAATTAGCTGCCTAACTTTGCCAAGGTGGAAGTGTGTGAAGAAGATTATCGCTTGACTAAGTAAACAGTGGGTAACTGGCCTTTTAATTAGCATCAGCAAGCATAAATCAAATTCAAGTTGCTGACTTTAAAATAGAGAAGAAATATACAAAAAGCAGCAAAGGAGCAATTGTATCCCTGTAACATCAGCAAATTCCTAACTGTGTCACACTTCAGAGAAAGAGAAACTAGTTAAAAGACACGGACCGAGATCACTTTCTCATCCCCTGTCCTCCCTCAATGGCATAGACTATTATATTATAAAATTAGAGGTTTAAGAAGATTGAAGTTCTTAAAGAGAATGTTTAATAGAGGCACTGGGAGAGAACTCTGGTGTTGACAAATAAAAAGGGGGAACCCCCACCCCAAGTGCCCTAGCTGTGGATGGTAGATTATAAATTAAAATTTCCCCTGGCTGAAGTTGGATTTACAACTGGGTGTGTTAAATGGGGGTCGGGGTCTGAACTGACTCATTTAACACAAAGATGGACTGATTAATGGTTTGATTGTTTTATGGCTCCTAACTGAATTGGGAGTTCAGCAAAGGTGGACATAACACAAATAGGAGAGAAAACAGAAGCAGAGATCGGCCTGCTGGATTATAAGAAGCAACAATAAAATTTTTGAATTTCTTGAAGCCGAATTCTTTTACTTCTCAGCAGAAACTGTTATTCTAAAATAAATCTATATTCAAGAAGCAGAAAGGACAGCCCTTAGTCAATGTACAAGTCCATCAAATTTTCAATCGAAGATTTTTTTTTTAAGAGCTATATACAGGAGTTTCAAATGAACATTGTCAATCAACATAATAATTATATTAAAACCCAGACCCTTGAAATTAAGGCGGTAATTTCAGGACATAGAGAGGATAAGGAAAGGAATCTGCAGCTGGAAGACCATTTCACCAGAGCAGTGGAAACAGCAGAAAGAGACTTTAGAACCAAGATTGAAGGAAGATAAAATAATAGGTCTTTATGAGAGGAAGGTCCAGGTGGATGAATTGGGGATTTACACTAAGGAGAAGATTACTCAAAAATGTATATTGGTTTGACAGGTGAAAATTTAGAGAAGGAAAACGTGAAGGCAGTTATGATGGAAGGGGTACAAAACTTGGCTATAACTCAGATATATATGACTGGATTTGAATGTGGAATGATAATTACAGATGGATTAAATCAGTAAATTTGAGAGGAAATGTTTTAAAGATGTTTTATAGATGGCATTTCAAAACTGGCAAAAAAGTGTTAAAGATTAATTCGGGATAAAATATTGTCAGCAACTTCAGATTCTCTTTTGTATAGGTGATGGATAAGTGAAGTAAAATGACATGGAGATAGAAAAAAGATATTATATAAGAAATTATATAAGTACAGTGGTGCCTCGCTTGACGATGATAATCCGTTCCAGCGAAATTGCTGTAGAGCTAAATCGTCGTCAAGTGAAAGTAAAAAACCCATTAGAATGCATTAGAAACCTGTTAATACGTTCTAATGGGGGAAATACCTCATCGTCCAGCAAAGATCCTCCATAGGGTGCCCATTTTACAATCCCTGTATAGCGAGCAATCAGTCCTGAAAACAGCGGGGAGCCATTTTGCACAGCGGGCGGCCATTTTGAAAACCCAACGATCAGCTGTTTTTGATCGTCGTAATGCAAAAAAACAGTTCCCGAAGCAGGGAACCGATCGTCATCAAACGAAAATCGCCCATGGAATCATCGTTTTACGATCGCAATAGTGATCGCAAAAACATCGTCGTCAACTGATTTTGTCGTATAATGAGGTAATTATCAAGCGGGGCACCACTGTATATGCAACTTTTAAACTATGTGCTGATTATAACATCAGAAATTGTTGATATGAAAGATATATACAGACAGTAAACATATGTGGTTATAAATGTTTATAGTTACATGGTTGATCTGGGTTTAAAATGGGATAGTTTGTTAGAGATATTATATGAGAATTTGAGAAGTTACATTAAAGAAAATTAGAAAATGGTTTGTTTGTTTTCTTGTTTAAGCCCAGAAATAAACATGAGTAGAGAATATAACATAGGTTAGAATTTTTAGTACTGTAACACAATTATTTAGTCAAGATTATATTTTGGATATTGTATCATGGTAAACACTTCTCTGTGTGTTTGTTTTGTATGTGTTGTTTGTCTGATTGTTATATAATAAAATAAAACTTACCAAAAAAAAAAAGAAAGAAAGAAAGAAAAAAGAAAATAAGGTACCTTATATTTGGAACCATTATGGGAAAATAGATAGATAGATAGATAGATAGATAGATAGATAGATAGATAGATAGATAGATAGATAGATAGATAGATAGATAGATAGATAGATAGATAGATAGATAGATAGATAGATAGATAGATAGATAGATAGATAGATAGATAGATAGATAGATGACAGACAGACAGACAGACAGACAGATAGATATCCTTGTCTCCACCATCTACAAAAGTTGTGTGTGTGTATATATATATAAGCACTGCTACAGCCGGGTAGGTGGGGCTCGTCAGCCATGGAAGGCAGCCCATCTAGGAGAAGGAAAACTCCGATTTCAAACCTCCACTGCCTTGTGGCTATATTCACCAATGGAAAAGGCTTCAGGAGTTAACCTCGAGGCAAAATCCGGAGCTGGAGTCCCGAAGGCAGCTCGTGTCGTTCTGCCAACTCCTGCGACGTTGCTGGAACCAGTCGTATTGGCTCTTGCCTTTCCATTGGACCATTTCAGCAATGTGGAGAGGGGGGATCTGCTGCTTGGGTAACAGCCTATCCTCCATATTACCTTACCCGGGCTTCATGCTCTGGAGAGGACACTCCTCGATTCAGAGCATGTTACCATAGTCTCTCGAGACTGAAGGATGCCTATGACTGCTACAGCATGCCCAAGTATTTTCTTTGTGCCATGTCCACCTATGCACTGATTCCTATTGCAACAGTTAGAAGCCTATGAACAATGGGAAGAATGTATTTGGAACTTTGAAAGTTACATCACTCACGAAGAGTACAAAAGTCATAATGAATTCCAACAAATGGTTTTTGTTTTTTGAGTGAGAGTCACTGGAAAAGAACAACTTAATAGGGGAGGGGGAACAATGTTGTTATGAAGCCAGTGATGACAGGAAATACCAAATATATTTATTTGTAAGTATTTAAAATGTAATGGGCAATTTCTCACATCACTGCCTTTATCATAATACTGACTACCTTCCTGTGCTGGTAAACACTCCAAAGAGTGCTTTTTTCTCTTTTCATATTTGTATCAGCTGCATTTAATACCAACTAGCATAATGAACTCTTGACAGTTTTGAACTCTGAAAATCTTAAATCTTCTTTTGGAATTGCATGCTTTGTTCTGAAAAGATTTTGAGCACAGTTGCACTTTCAAAAAGAAAAAAAGCTTTTGGATTGAGTTAAGCAGGTTTTTAACTGATTTTAAAATATCTGTTCACATGGACATGGCACATATTTTACCTGGAAAACTAATCATTTTAAACAACAAGGAAGGGGTTGTTTATTTTAACTCGTTAGTGAATCCAATTTATTTTGAATTGATTGCATGTGTGAATGCCTATATTAGTGTTAATTGTGTCTTGGAGGTCTGTCAGAACACATGCTAACTCCAAAGGAGGGGGGAAATGAATCATTTTACCTCTCCTTTACCCCTCCTTACCCTCCACATGAGAATATAAACCGGAGGCTGGCAAGGTGGAAGACGGGGAGAGAATGCAGGCAGTCACAAAGAAAGCAGCTCCAAGAGGCAAAATGACTGGGAGGAAAGTGAGACTGAGAGACAGACCCTGAGAATATCAGTCTACCAAAAGACACTGAAGGAAACTGAAGTCAAAGGGTAGAAAGGATAGATAGGATCCCTACCTAGTCTACACCCAAATGCCCCTTGTGGTCATCTGGACTGACCAGATGCTAACAAGTGATGCCTAGAAGAAGCCATGCCAACAATTCTAGACTCTCACATCCTTTGCCAGGGTTCTCAGGTATAAAGGACTCAGCAGTGGTTTAACAATCTCTCCTTCTTGTGGCAAGCTAGGACTGTGCAATTTGCCCAAGGCTACACAATCTGGATCTTCTCCCAGGAGGTACATTAGCTCTTCTAAATTCTTGACCCCTGGCTCTACAACCAGGTAGTCCAACTTTCTGAGATGACACGTAAACCTAAATCCTACATTACCTAAAACAGGATCATTGCCTGATAATATCTGGCTATGTTGTATAATTATTTTAAGCCAGGCAGAGAGAAACAAAGTTGTATCTCCATTTTGTCCATGATGAAAAAAAAATGGCCCGAGTAACCATTCCTGTTGAAATGCCAAAATTCCACTCACCAAATCACTGATCTATTTGATACTATGCCCCCCCCTTTTTTTTACAAAACTGTGGAAGCAAACCAACATTTTAAAAAACCTCTAGCTTCTGCTACTGTGGTCTAAGGGACGTGGTGGCACTGCAGGTTAAACCGCAGAAGTCTCTGTGCTATAAGGTCAGAAGACCAGCAGTCATAAGATTGAATCCACGCAACGGAGTGAGCTCCCGTTGCTTGTCCCAGCTCCTGCCAACCTAGCAGTTCGAAAGAATGTAAAAATGCAAGTAGATAAGCAGGTACCACCTCGGTGAGAAGGTAATGGCATTCCGTGTCTAGTCGCGCTGGTGACATGACCATGGAAACTGTCTTCTGGCAAACACTGGATCTATCGCATGGAAACGGCAATGAGCACCGCCCCCTAGAGTCAGACATGACTGGACTAAATCTCAAGGGGAAACTTTACCTTTACCTTACTGTGGTCTACTCTAATCAATTGTTTAATTAATATTTATTTGTTAGAAAAGCATGATTAAGCAGGTCACCACACAGAAAACAAGTCACACAAGCTACATTTAATAAGCATATAATTGTTAGATCACAAAAACTACAGGCCTATAATTTCTGTAATGAAAACAGAAAATAAACGAAAAGGACTGTTCAATCTTTATAAATTTAATATGCATGAAGAAACAAACAAGGCAGGAAGGATTAGAAGGATCATGGTGATAATGCAAGTATGGCGTTCTGAATAAGTCCTGGATAAAGGCATCAAAACAAGTGGACAGTCTTTAGCACACTTCCATGTATGCACACTCTTTATGCCTTAACATGGTACGTTTTAACTGTTTTATTCTACTAGTTGTAAGCCGCCCAGAGTCGTCAATGACTAGATGGGTGGGATATCAGTCAGTCAGTCAGTCAGTCAGTCAGTCAGTCAGTCAGTCAGTCAGTCAGTCAGTCAGTAAGTAAGTATCAATGAAGAGAGGATTATTGGAGGTAGAGTCAACATGAATAAGGAGATGGTAGAAATATATATTAATATTATAGTAAGAAGGATTGTCCTTTTTGGTGGAGGAAACAACAGTACTGCATGCACCCTAACACTGTGTTTCAGTGGGAAGGGGGCTTTACGGCCTAATATAAATATGCTGTACTACTATTTTCCTGAGCATGAAGCAATCTCCTGCCCCCTCTTCCTGTTTACTTTCATTGTTTATTTTGCTGCTTCATTCTTCTCTGAGTTTCAACCTCAGCAAACATGTAAACTCTGCTCCTGCCCTCTGATTGTGCTATGGCCAGCATGGTGGACTTCAGTCTTCCAACATGACTGAGACTGCAATTTCTTGCTTCATCCTTTTTATTCTTCTAATTGTATCTGATGTTCCACAACTCCAAGTAAAGATGTTCTTTTTTTCTACTTAAGCTACTTTTAGGGTAATTTTATCTAGCAGAATGCCTTCTCCCACCTAGATCTACTCGAGTCACTCGCTATAGCCAGAAAAGATAGCTGAGGGGCCTAACACCAAGAGAGGCCCAGAAAGAAAGAACTAGAAACCGGGCCTTTTCAGCAGTGGCCCCTCGACTTTGGAACAGCCTGCCGCCAGAGATCCGCCTGGCACCTTCTCTGAGTGTTTTTAAGAGCCAATTAAAGACTTGGTTCTTTAGGCAGGCCTTCCCTCCTGTCAATACTTGACTTTTATTTCTTACTTAGTCTTTTGTTTATATTTTCCCTTCTTGATTAATACTTTATTTTCAATTTAATTGTTGTTTTAACTGTTTTATGAATAATTTTATTGTAAGCCGCCCTGAGTAGACATTGTCTAGAAGGGCGGGATAAAAATCTAATCAATCAATCGATCGATCGATCGATCGATCGATCAATCAATCAATCAATCAATCAATCAATAAAATTTTATATACAAAGGGCTAGTCACTATGAGAATAAAAGGGGCTGGGTGGAAGATAGGACTTTTAGTTATTCACCTTCATGATTCCCTTTTGCTTCAGATAACTTTTATATTTTATGCTCTGCTAGCTAAAAGGAATAAACCAAAAATGCCTTCAATATGTTTTGGAGAGGAGAAAAATCATGCCTCAGTAGGAATTTTAATCAAGATTTTGACATCAATCAATCAGGCATGACTCAAATATACCCTGACAGCCACCACTATTTCTGTTATCAACGTTAAGTGTTCTGAGCCCAGTGAACCCGGCTGATATTTCTTCTTACAGGAGTATTCACAGTCACCATGATTAAACAAGAACAGGCCTATTGCTGCAGATTTTACTACAGGTATCTGGAAAATGTACTCAGCCCTATCTGTGGCATGCCAGTTCTAAGGACCTGTAGTGTGTCAGTTCTGTTTGCCTCAAATAGAAAGGTGCTTCTGTTCACCAGTTCACAGATTTAAGCAAGTGACAGAATTTGGTTGGTACACATTGTGCTTTTCAAATGACTCATACAGTTTTTGTTGCTTTTTATTTGTTTGATTTAACAGCATGATGGTTTCAATTTTGCTTTGAATTAAATGTTTCTGAAAGGCAGCAAACAAGTTACAGAACAAAAATAAACAAAAATGGTGCAGAAAAGCTTTTCTACGTACAAGTCCCTGTTTGGCAGGGAGCACCATGCCTAGATAGCAACAACTCAAGAGAGTTTGAACAATACTAATTACATCTCTGCCTCTTTGTTTAACACAAAAGCAAAGTGCCTGAAATTGATTTGCCCACAGAATCATTTGTTTCTTCAGAGTGCTTCCTACTTTTATACAATGCCCTGGCATAAAGCATTAAGCACAGAGTATCGGTTTACATTGTTTTACAGAAGGCACCGCTCTTTGCTTACCTGTGCTCCATCTCTCGGATGGACAGGATAACACCTGAAGTCGATGCCTGCTGTTGTAAGGTGGCCAGAAATGTGAATTCACTTTTATTCCGGAAGAGCTGGATTAACTTCTCACTTGTGTGAGGTGCTGCATGAATTTCTCTGTCTGTAGCTAGGAAGAGATTAATTGGGAGGGAAAAGAGAGGAGGTGGGTGAAACATGCTGTAAAAATGTTTATGTCTGACAGAGTAAGAAAATACTTTTGATTTCTGCCTCCCAAAATAGTCTTCATTTTCACTGTATGCTACAGTTTCACTCATACAGTGGAAAAACAGAAAACATCTGTACATATGTCCCCCATTTGTCACACAGACAAGTTCATAATCAGGCATTCGTTGATTTTCTGACAGAACTTCTGACAGGGATGCTGAGACATTCATGTCTGCAGTGAGCAGATTACCTTCCTGATTCATGAGGTGTACTGAAACAAGATAATAGGTTCCCATATTCAGAAGGACTGACTTCTCTTGAGTCACTTACTAAGCTCAAATTTCAATTTTACTACTGTGTACATTTCTCTCTTCCCATGATACATCTAGAAAATCTATCCTTGTTATTGCTAGCACTGTTCCACCATCACACCTTTCCTTACCAAATGTATTTACTTGATTTATTTACTGTGCTTTAATACATTGGAACATGAAACATACTGATAGCAACAAACATCATTGCAGAGACTTATCACTTCAAGAATGCTTGTTGCATGTAGTCTTTATTAGACAATAGTCTAACATTTAAAGATGCATTTTTTTTAAAAAAAAAAAAGCAAAACATGCTGCTTATATGCCACCCCATAGTGCTTAAAGTACTCTCTGGGTGGTTTTCACTCCCAATAAGTTGGGTACTCAATTTATCGACCTCAGAATGATGGAAGGCTGAGTAAACCTCAAGCCAGCTATCTGAGATTGAACCCGAATCATGAGCAGAGTTTTGATCCTCATGACATAAAGGAATCGGGGGTTTCCATTCCTTTATCAAAGCAGAAATAGGCATAACCACACACTCAAATCAAACTCATGTTTCCTTTACATCCTGTTATTTTCCACTACTGCCATTGTAGCAGAAGGAAGAACACAGGTGGGAACTAAATCCAACCTACATTTCTTTTTTCTGCTTTTCAGAAAGCATATTTGTGAGGTAGCTGGGAGAGAATTGTCATCATTTCTGGCCCTAAATTCCATTGCTAATGTTTTATCCACTCTTTATTAAGGGTCAGGTTTCAGAGGTGAGATCCAGTGAATCACTCCTACCAATAGAACAGCTTCTGTAAGCAGAAAAAGGAAGAAAATGAACCGTCCTCATCTCCCTTGTGCATCCGCAAAATCTGTCCTTGGGGTACAGGGTAACCTCTGGTTCAAATTCGGGGGGGGGGCACAGAGCAAGAGCAAAAGCAAAGCGTGCTGCTTATATACCACCCATAGTGCTTCAAGCACTCTGTGGGCGGTTTACAAGTTAATTATGCAGGCTACACATTGCTCCCCCCCAGTGAGCTGGGTACTCATTTTACCGACCTCGGAAGGATGGAAGGCTGAGTCAACCTTGAGCCAGCTACACAGGATTGAACCCCAGGTCGTGAGCACAATTTTGGCTGCAGTACAGCAGCTTAACCACTGCGCCACGAGGCTCAGATAGGAAGAGGCTGCAGATAGGAAGAGAGATGGAATAAATCCTATCACACAAGCACATGTCTACTAATGCTATATTGAATTTCACTCATAACTAGATTCAGAATAACCCCCCTTTCTTAGCATGATTTATGGTATCCAATGCCTTCCAAACATGGATGTGCAGCATCTGTCCAGCCTTCTCCCTCTGACCAGTAAAGTCTAGGAAGAGATGAAGGCCAATGAGAGGTGTATTGCTGTTGCAGTTCACATACCATTAAGCCACTCTAACCATGATTATCAGGCCTTTTACAGCTGGCACTACAAAAATGAGAAGGATTAGAAAGCTAGATTTGCAACATATACACGTTATCTACAGTTCAAGATACATATGATTTTATATGCCATATACTCCTATTAACAAGAACATACACTGTTGCAGGAGAGTGAATAAAGAAATAGAAAAAGAAACTTTTCTGACATTGTAGCATATAAAAAGAGCATCCAGACAGGCAGACGCTAGGATTAATCAGTATCTTTCTTCTCTGTATCACTTTCATATGGGTTCACAGATAAGTCCCTTTTATACTATTCTCATATTATCCCAGTTTTTAAAAAAAGCATGAAAGAAATTATATTTAAATAACATTTAAGCATGTGTTTTGAGGCATTTCTCTTAAAACATGCATTTAAACCCCAATGTAAAATATACATCAGACTGTTTTTTTAGGTCAAGACCTTAGCCACAATATTCAGAGGACAAAATCTTACAGGGGGCTGTGCTACGTATTAGTCTAGGAGAGAAAGAACACATCATGTCAAAGCAGAGTTCACAAAGACTGAAGTCCTCAAGCACTCCTAAGGAGCACAATTGTCAAATCCCTTTTTTTTTCTATTCTTATAGAAGTTTTGTGAAGAGGTTAAAGGACTTGGAATATATAAAAAATTGAAATACATCTGGACTTTCTGTGTAAACCTAGCAGAGCCTGGTGAATTTTTACACTTTGGAACCAGCTTGGTTCACACCTCCATCTTCTGAGTTCCTGCCATCTGTCATTTCAAAGAGTTTGAGTTCAAGAGGAGTTTATCCCCTGAACTCTATCCTTTGTTTATTCTTCGTCTTCTGCAGACCAAATGGCTCTGGCTGTGCCTCAGGGCCTGAAGGTCTGCAAATTGGGATAACAAGTCAGAAAGGGTACCCTTTGTCAAAGATCTTGTGATCTTTTTTTGTGCCAGGATTTCTTTCTTCTACCAATAATAATAATAATAATAATAATAATAATAATAATAATAATAATAATAATAATAATAATAATAATAATAATAATAATAATAATAATAATAATAATAACGATGATGATGATGATGATAATGATAATGATAATGATAATGATAATGATAATGATAAACAACCACAGACATAGCCACGTGGTCCTTTACACTATCTAAAAGTAGAAGAGGTGACACATTCAGTGCAAGCTTTCATGAATAAAATTCACTACATCAGGCACAGGACAGAAAAATTATGAATGAAACTTTCAAAATGGTCACAGAAGAAGAAATGTATGAGACACACTGCTTCTTACTTAAGGTGAGTTGAGAGCTGGTGTCAACTGATTTCGGGGTGGTTGTATTTTTAAATGCCTCATTTCTGGTGGCATCTGGTTGGAATTTTCCAATAGCCTCCAGGATAGGAGTATCTTGTTACCAGTCATCAAAGTGGATTAAGGGCAATTAATGAGTGCCCGTCAATAGTACACAGAAAACTGAGAAAAGTGGATTAGGGTCTCACTCTGATCTTGGGAGATGAGTGCTTCCATGTTGTGTTTGTTTAGTAGAGTAAAAGACAGGATAGTTTTCTTTATTTTCTGGCGTTGCTGTTTTATATTCTGTACTCTTGTATCCAAACTTGTTTGAATTTGGAACTGTTACAACTCTTGCAATAACCTTTTAATTTCTTATTTTTCCTTTTTTTTAAAAAAAAATAAACTTAATCAAATCCTTACCAGCTGTGTCTGAAAAGTATGGGGGGGGGTAGTCCTTCATCCAGCCCTGACCCCAGACTAGTGGGTGAGAACTGATATCTATAGGAACTAGGGGATAAACCCCGTAGTACCCAGTGCCAAAAGTCTGAGGGAGGTGAAAAGTAGCAGCATACCAAAGTGAAATTGTATTGGTATGGGGAGGGTGGATATCCAACATAGTTTTCTCCTTGGGATTATCGTGACCTGGTTCCATCATTGGGAACTATCATCACAAGTATCCAAAAAAAAAAAATCATTAGAAATATTTTTAAAACTAAATAATCACAGTGTGAGTGGGATCAGGGAAATCTATGTCACTTGACAGTAATCACATCATGAACAGTATGAAAACAGGTGCTAGTGAGAAACACAATGTTGCAGCAGAGCCAAAACTAACATAGAGAAAACCCAAGGGCTTTATGACTAGCAGTGTCTATAACATTGCCTGCTGTCCCCCTCAGGCTTCCCTGTTTTCTCTGAGCTTAGGTGCAACCCTCCCATGACCTAAGAGAAAAACTAGTGTTCCAAGGACTGAGATATTTTTGCAAGCTATTCCTGCTGTAATGCAAAATATGTGAAGATAGTTTTATCTGGGATGGACAATTAAGAATCACAAACCTTACAGAAGATGTGCTGCTCATTTGTTGATATAAATTGATCCAGCTTTTTGACTCTCCTTGGAGGACAGCTGCCTGTGACTTATGTCATGATGAGTATCTGCACTCCCAAATTTACTGCTGGACACTGCTGCAGGTTTGTGTGTTCATCCATCCACATGCTCACAAAAACACCAGACTCCATACAAACACCACAGTGGATAGAATGACAGAATAGGACTCTGGAGAACAAGGTTCAAATCCCTGTTCAGCCATGGAAACTGGTTGGGGAAGTGGAAATGGTAAAACCATTCCTTAAACATTTCACTTATCTTGAAAGCCCTAGCAGGGCTACAAGTTCTCTCTCTCTCTCCTCAACAAAATGACTTACTTCATGCTCAAATAATTTGTTAAAGCCCATCTTCTCTTTAAAAATATTACCCTCATCATGCCAATTTTTTTTTTAAAAAAAAGATCAAACACATTTTTTTTACAATAAGTACTCTGAGGCTGCATTCTTTCAGGTAACTATATACCCAATATATCCCACTGATAGCACATGACCGTATTGCAAAACCAATCGGGATAAACGAGTGAGACGTTTGCTTCCCCAATCTCACAAGAAGTTTCAACAACAGCTCCATCTCAAATCTTGACAGTAATTTGTTCAGGGAAAGATAGCAAAAACTCTGGAAAATGTTATTGTCTTGCTGGATAAAGAAATGAGAGGGAAAACATTATTAGAGTGCATATACAACAATTCACAGCTAACAATAAGGCTAATAAAACACCTTGGGTGTTGCCTACTAGTGTACACCCACATTAAATTGTGTTGTTATGTGCCACCAAGGCAATTCCTACTTATGGTGGCCCTACAAAACACTTATCTGGGGGGGGGGGATCCTATTATTAACTGCCCTGCTCAGTTCTTGCAAACCCAAAATTGTGTTGTCTCATTTAGACTATTCCATACATTGGCCTCCCATGTACTAACAGAGCTACTGACTTTAAGGTATTTCAGCTACCGCAGCTTCCACGTTACAGTAAGTACTAGCATTGCTGGCCCTACTGTGTCATGTGGTGAAATAGCTGCTTTAGATATAAAATACATCATGGGATGTGTGTGAATGGAGTTGCCAGTGGAGGGTCTATGCTGCTCCAGATAATCGTTGCTACACGTAGCTCTCCCCAAGCTATCTTTTTTTTTCCCCTGAGGGGATCTTAGAGGGAGGGCACTATGAAAATATGAGCATTGGGCCACTGTACAAGCTGTCTTCCCAATTACCCCAGCCTACCACAGTGCCTAGTTCTGGAGTCAAGCATCTATTAAAGTCAAAGCCAAAGCTTGGATGGGAAAAGGAAGACAGCCATTTTCTCCTCTGGCCTCACAATAGGCAGCAGAAGGGCCATCATGTGTCACTGCCACTACTGCCATTCACCTTACGTTCATCCCCATCTTTGTACTAGGAGGGAGAACTGGTCTTCTTCAATTCTATAGCAAGGAACAAAGGAATGCCCCCCTTTCTCAGCAGATCAAGGGTCACCACTCTCACCCAAACTCAAACAAATATAAGTGAGATGGAGGCATATGGGAGGGCAGTGCCTTGCTTCCCACATCAGGGGAGTTTGGGCCAGCTATAACCATTAAAGTCAAAATCCGCCACAAAGGTCCCACTGAAATCCACTGAAATGAATCACCATGCCGCTGCACAGCTCCCATTTTTTAAATAGGACTTCTACAGCACAGTTTCCCAGTAGATTGTGCCCCAAAGCAATACTTTGATAATGCACAGTTGTGTCACTTTGGCCTATATATTTTAAATTATATAGATAAAGCACGGTAATGTAATATTACAACATAACAGATTAAAATTCCAATGCACTACAGCACAAGCAGTACTATGTCATTACCACTCCGAGCCACTGCCCTGTCCTATAATTCACAAAAGAATTCAGCTTCGCAAGAGCCATTTTGAGGGAAAACTTTGGTATTCTAGCACTTGTACCAACAGATAACAAGTTCAACGCTTGTTATGTTTGCCATGCAAGCCTTGTATTAACAAACCATGCCTGCCAGTACAAAACAAGAAAGTAAAAGCTATGTAAAAACATGCACACATAAAAGGCAAAATCCAAAAGTCAGCTACACAACAAATTGGTTTAAGTTCAGAGATACTACTTCAAGATTAAAGATGCTTTTTTTTCCTTTGAGGATATTAATCTAATCAGCATGACTAGTTTTAAAAGTCCCATTATTTTTACAAGATAGGTAAGCACATGCCTAACACTTGTCAGTTAATGAAAGTTAAAGACTTTTTCAACATTGGCTGATTTCTGTCTTTCCTATTTGATAAATTACATATTTGGAAATTCAGACTGGGAACCCTACGTTGAATACTAAAAGTATAGTTGACCTTGTGCTAGCAGTAATTGTCTACTGCCAGTGCCCTTTGTTGTTAAGATAGTATGCTGCTGCTTGATGGTCAATCTTCCTTTGGAACTAACTGTGATTTTCTTTAAAAAAAAAAAGATTATAGTGTGCACATATACACTTTTTAAAACCAGCATAATGGCACACAAAGTTTAGAAGGCTCAGAGGAACTCCTGGTCTGCTCTTTGTGATGAGGCTCCTGCCACCCACACAGCAACACTGCAGAAAGGCTAGGACACTGTACATTTATTCCTTATATTTCTTTCCATTCTACTCCAATGTTTCTTAACATTTTGCAAGCTCAAATCCTGCATTGAAGGCTTTTGCCCATATTTGCACTTAGTTAATTGCTAATATATACCGTATTTTTCGCTCCATAGACGCACCTTTCCATAAGACGCACCATTTTTTTAGGAGAAGAAAACAGGAAAATATAATCTGTTTTCTTCGCTCCATAAGACGCACAGACTTTCCACCCCCCTGTTTTGTGGGGGGAAAGTGCATCTTATCGTGCGAAAAATATGGTATATTAAAAGGCTTAATATATAGCATTCTGACAGATGGGTAATATAAAATCCTGTTATTATTTTACATACAGTTTTTTTTCTTAAAAAAAATCTCAGAACCTACAGGGTACTCTGTTGTGCTTCAGGATACAGAACAAATAAACACTTTATTTAAAGCAGAACTCATTGCTTTAACACTTCAGAAGCAATTAGCAGCCTAGCAGACCTGCATATTAGTTAACAGTTGTGTATCCTTCATTAACTACCTTACTTTAAATCATTATGCAAACCAGCACTCTAAAAGTTTGTGATTGATGCTAATAATATAATTGGCATTTTAAGTATCCTATTACACTCTGAGCCATATCGGAATCATTTACTGTACTTATGGATATATACCTAAGGCTCAGGTTATGTATTCAGTCTTAGGACACAGATAGTCATCCACAAAAAGTCAAGCTAAAAAAAATGACAACCATCAAAACAAAAGAGCTGTGGCACCTTAAAGAGTAAAGAGTGTCTACATAGGCTGTTTTGAAGCAAGTTGGTATGGGCTTGCTTGGGGCCAAGTAGATGTGCAATGTGCCATTTGGTGTGATGCTGACATCGAAATAGCATATCAGAGCTCCAGCAAACCTAATCATTATCATCCTCATCTTTCACCATAGGTTAATTCTGACTTATGGCAAGCCTTTTTCGGGGCTTTCCATGTAGAGAATACTCAAAAGTGGTTTGCTATTTCCTTCTTTCAGGGGTGCCCTGCGACTGTGCAGCTTGCCCAAGGCCACATAACCTGGCTCTTCTGGGATGCAAACTCCCAGCCTCTGGCTCTGCAACCAGGTACCTAAACCACTGAGGTATCCAGGAAGCTTAAGCAACCCTACTTGGTGGAGGGGCAGAGGAATTGGATTTTATTAGAACTCTTTTAGGGCAGCAAAAATGTGCTGCATCATATTCTAATATATATAATATATATATATTTGCTTGCCTTGTCTTAAATGACTGGTCAAGAAGCAGCCTGCAGCCGAATGTGCCAATATCCTGAAATGAGTGTCTTATTATATTGGAAGTTCCCACTGGAAGAAGCCTTGGTAGGCAGAAGGCTTGCTTTTGATTCATTACCACCAATCACACACGCTGGAAATGAGTCAAACCAGACTGATCCTACCCACACCAAAAAAGGAGAAGCCCCTGCCAGGTGGAGGCAGTCCTGCTCTAGAGGCATGCCATTCACTTCAGCAAAGACACTGTCTGATCGCCTGCACCAGAACAAGCAGTGGGCTAAACCCCTGTGTAGTGAGCCACTCACTTAGTCTTTAACCCAAAGTTTCCCAAACGTTTTCAAGTCGTCACCCCTTTTATAATAACCAAGTAATCTGTGACACCCCTCAGCCACCTTTGCATAAAAAGACATTTTAATGGGGTAAAGAAAACACATCAAATATATTTTTTAGAATATAATTCTAAACTAATACAGTAGAATTAATGCAGTCATATATAATAATGTATTAACTGGGATGTAAAGCTGCCTCAACCAGATAACATTTGAGGGGGGGGGATGTCAAGACACCTTGAGTTTCATTTACTTTAGGGAGGTATAAAAATGATATTCCTTTCATGTCTCCTCCCCCCACAAAAAAGCTGCCTCAGTGAAGACCCCCTCCCCTCAAGAGGGGAGCCCAAATAAACACCTATGCCCCTCCCCCTGGTTCTCTTCCCTTACCTTGTTATCCCTCCTTCCTTCCTCCTCCATAAATCAGGTGGGAACCAGAAGCATCTCTGCACCCAGGTCCCCTCTCCCTTCTCTATGTCACCATCATCACACCCAGAGGAGCATGCAGCTGAGATGCAGTGAAAGGTGCCATTGCCACAGCAGCAACCCTGCCACCATCTTGGGCATTATCGTTACTGGCACACTTGCCTCGTTGAGGTCTCTTTGAACCGAGCTAACATTTATGTCCAAAGAGTTCATATCAGCCCACCCTCCCCCAATGGTGGATGCAGAGCAGCAGAGAAAGACAAGCAAGAGTGGCTCTTTTGGAGGGGATAGGAGTGATGGGCATGCATAAAAGAAAAGGCCATCCAAGGAGCAAAATCCTTGCCTCTGGTTACTTCCTGAATGCTCCTCCAACCCAAGGGGTACAGAAATAACTAAGAACTCTGCAATTCCAGTAAAACTTATTTATCTGTGGGCCAAGAGAATTAAAACAGAATTGTGTATACCATATTTAATATAATAAATATAAAAATAATTGCAATTAAAAACACTTTGCAACTGCCTTGGGGGGTCACAACGCTCAAGCTGGGATCCCGTGCTTTGAGCAAAAGCTCTTTTCCTCATTTCGGTTGGTGCCCATACTCTATGCATATTAAGCAGTACATTTTAATCCAGAAAAACTCACATTGAAACACATCTTTATGATGCCACAACTCTCTTTTTTAAAAAAATTCGTTATCACACTGAAGCAGGCTATCCCTTCAAAAGCTGCTAAAATAGAAATGTTAGTCTTAAAAGTGGCACAGGACTTTTCTTCTTTTTCTTTTGCCTAAGGCTCAGGTTGTGTTTTTTGTTCTGCTTACTGCGAAGTTCCACCAGGAAAAGAAGAACTGAAATATGTGGCCAATACTTGTATGTTAAGTGTGTGATTCCCTAGCAGCTGAGTGAGTTCTATATCAATGACTTTGTTTGGCAGAAACACACCAAAGTTCAAGTGGCATATGAATAATGCTCCAGGACTTAAAGTACTGTCAGGCTCAAAGCTGGTAAAAAAAAAAAAAACTTAGTAAGGACAGTGGCATGCTTGGAGAAAATATGTTTATATTATCTGTTGAAAACAACTGGCTCTTGGTAATAAAATGCCACTTTTGTGGGTAATATGGAGTATCATTTTATCTAGTCATCTTCAATAAAATATTACTTTTTCACTTGAATGACAATGCAAGCTCAGCAAAACACACAAAGGGGGGGAAGCATGACTTTCAGAAGTCCCACTAAGATTGTTGCCTCCCCACAACACATATTTTAATTCAAAATGCAGAGGGTTATTTTACTCAAAGGGTACATTTGGTCTGACTTTTGTTCTCCCTGACCACATGATCTGAGGGGGCAGGGTCTCAGCTTTAAATAAATGCTCCCAGAAGCTTTAAACCCTTTTCCTGCAGAAGCAGAAGGTGAGCTGTGTCTGGCAGGACATTATATTTGATGTGGAATTTTTTTATTAGGCTTGTGGATTTTTAGGCTTCCAATGGTGTGTTTGATCTGGCCTTTGTTCTCCCTAACCACATGATCTGAGGGGGCAGGGTCTTAGCTTTAAATAAGTGCTCCCAGAAGCAAACGCCTAATGGCTCGTGAAATTCTCTGCTTCTAGTTTTTTTTTAGACTCTAACTTGGTAAATAGTAAAGACAAATAGGAGTGCATACACCTGGCGGAACAGGAAAGTTTTAGGGAGAGGATCAGACTTCCTCTCTTTTTAATTCACTGACAAATCACTTGAGATGAAGAGTGCAGGATCTGTTGCACTTGTAACACCTGTGGTATGTTTTTTCTTGCCAAACGAGGTGCCTAGGTAGAAATGCTATAAGTATACATTGGTGGTACTCTTGGAAGACAAGGTCCAGCAGCTTGAGCCCTGTGTTTCTAATCTTTGCACTACTAGGGAGCAACATGGGAAGTAGCACTTACCAGTTTTAAATCTTTGCTCAATTGTAAAGCATGACACCAGGGGCTACTTCCGATGGTGGGAGAGGTCATTGCACTTCACTAGATAGCTACCACCCACCTTAAACTGGGCAGTCCTCAGCCAGTAAGGTGCTACCTCACCACCATCTGTTAACCTAACAGGGTGCATGGGGTTTAGGGTGAAAGCCAACAAGCAGATTGATAACCTTGCACCATGCAACAATCATAAGAAAACTTCTGCTCTAGAGTTGGACATCTGGAATGTTTGGACAATGACCCCTGGCTTTTCTGATGACCTGCAGGAAATAGAAGATGTGCACAAGACAGCTATCATCAACAGGGAAATGAGTAGACTGCAGATGGACATTGCTGCCCTGCAAGAGACGAGATTCCCAGACATAGGATCTGTCAAATAAAAAAAAACTTCTCATTCTTCTGGCAGAGAAAACCATTGAATGAGACCAGGGAACATGGTGTTGTCTTTGCATTCAGAAATACTCTTCTGAGATCGATTTTTCCACCTACTGTGGGGAGTGAAAGAATCCTGTCTCTGCAGCTCCACTCATCAGCGGGACCGGTCCTCCTCATTAGTGCATATTCACCAACACTCTTGTCCACAACAGACGTCAAAGACAAATTCTACGACAATCTGGCAGCTACTATCAATAAAATCCCCGAGAGAGAGCTGCTGTTCATTCTTGGAGACTTTAACACTAGAGTTGGTGCTGATAACAATCCTTGGCCCACTTGTCTAGATGAACAATAATGGCCAACACTTGCTGGAGATTTGCTGTTACTATGGTCCTTGTGTCACCAACATGTTCTTTAATATGAAGCTTCAACACAGAGTTTTCTGGAGACATCCAAGATCGAAGCATTGGCAGCAGCTTGATTTGATCTTCACTAGAAGCTCTAGCCTTCCTAGTATTACAATCACATGCAGTTATCAGAGTGCTGATTCTGATACTGATCACTCCCTGGTGTGCAGTAGAGTAAAACTGCAAAAAAGGAGATTGTATCACACAAAAAAGGAAGGAAGACCACGTATTGGCATTAGCAAGACTTGCAATCAAAGAAAAGTGGAGGAATTTGCCCAAGCGCTTGAGGAAATGCAAATGCACCTGAACGATGAGAACATTTCAAGAACACTGTTTATAACACATCCTTGTCCACATTTGGCAAGAAGACCAAAAAGATAGCAGACTGGTTTGAAGCCCATTTGGAGGAGTAGATGCCAGCCATCAAGGAAAAGAGGACAGCTTGAGCAGCATAAAAGCCTGTCCTAGTGAGTACAACTTGCAGGCTCTTTGAGCTGCTCGTAGCCAAGTCCAACAGACTGCCAGGAGATGTTCTAATGATTATTGGCTTCAGCTCTGCTTTCAGATACAGATAACAGTGGACACAGGTAACATCAAGGGAATGTATGACGGTATCAAGCAAGCTTTAGGTCCAATACAAAAGAAATCTGCTCCCTTGAAGTCTGCTACAGGTGTGATCATCCAGGACTGAGCACAGCAGATGGACCGCTGGGTGCAGCACTACTCTGAGCTATATTCCAGAGAGAATGTAGTAACCGAAGAGGCACTAAATAATATCAAGTGCCTGCCTGTCTTGGAAGAGTTGCACAGTGAACCAACTTTAGCAGAAATAAAAGCGGCCTTAGATTCCCTCACCTCCAGCAAGGCACCTGGGAAGGATAACATTCCTGCTGAAGTGCTGTAAAGAGATCATCACCACCAAGCTGTATGAAATCTTCTATCTTTGCTGGAGGGAAGGTGGAGCACCACAGGACATGAAAGATGCAAACGTCATCACATTGTATAAGAACAAAGGAGATGGGGCACCTGCAATAACTACCGTAGCATCTCTCTTCTCAGTGTTGTAGGAAAGTTGCTTGCCCATGTTGTGCTGAAGAGACTCCAGGTGCTTGCAGACAGAGTCTGTCCAGAATCACATTGTGGATTTCGAGCTAAACGATCTACCACTGATATGGTATTTTCCCTCAGACAGTTGCAGGAGAAAGGGAAGAACAATAGCTACTTTTTGTGGCCCTGATAGATCATACAAAGGCCTTTTATTTGTTTAGCTGGGATGGCCTTTTTAAAATACTTCCCAAGATTGGATGCCCACCTCAACTCCTTAACATCATCAGGTCATTTCATGAGGAAATGTTTGATGGCTTAACATCAGATCCCTTTGACATCCGAAGCGAAGTGAAACAGGACTGTTTTCTCGCACTGACCCTGTTTGGGATCTTTCTTGCTGTCATGCTGAAGCACGCCTTTGGAACTGCAATAGAAGGTATCTATCTCCAAACTAGATCAGATGGAAAGCTCTTTAATCTCTCTAGACTGAGAGCGAATACCAAAGTCCAGCTGAAATGCATGCGGGACTTTCTCTTCGCCGATGATGCAGCTGTTGTTGCCAATTCTGCTGAAGACCTCCAACAACTCATAAATTGTTTTAGCAAGGCCTACCAAGACTTTAGATTAACAATTGTCCTGAAGACAACAAAAGTCATGGGCATGGACTCACCTCGCTCTATTACCATCTCCACACAAGAATTGAAGGATGTTCAAGACTTTGTGTACCTTGGCTCAATGATCTCTGACACTTTCTCCGTAGATATCGAGCTGGATAAACGCATTGGCAAAGGAGCTACCATGTTATCTAGACTCACAAAGAAAGTATGGCTTAATAAGAAGCTGATGGCATAGACCAAGATCCAGATCCATAGAGCCTGTATCCTGAGTACACTCCTGTATTGCAGTGAGTTCTGGACCCTTTGTGCACGGCAGGAGAGGAAGCTGAACACATTCTATATGCATTGTCTCCAACACCTGGCAACAGAAAGTTCCAAATAGAGTAGTCCTAGAATGAGCTGGAATGTTTAGCATGTATACATTACTAAAACAGCAACGTCTACATTGGCTTGGGCATGTCGTGAGAATGGCTGATGGTTGGATTCCAAAAGATCTCCTGTATGGAAAATGAATTCAGGGAAAGTGCGCCAGAGGGAGACCACAGCTGTGATACAAGGATATCTGCAAGCGGGATCTGAAAGCCTTAGGAATGGAACTCAACAGATGGGAAACTTTGACATCTGAGTGTTCAGCCTGGAGGCAGGTGGTGCATGATGGCCTCTTGCATTTTGAAGAGACACTTGTGCAGCAGGCCAAGGCAAACAGGCAGTCCTGAAACCAGAAAAACCAGGGAGCTGGACAGGGGACAGATTGTATTTGTCTTCAGTGTGGAACTGTCACTCTCAAATTGGCCTTCTCAGCCGTACTAGATGCTGTTCCAAGTCCTCTATTCAGAGCATGTTACCATAGTCTCTCGAGACTGAAGCATGCCTAATCTAATCTAATTTTAGTCAAATCATAGTGTTTCTGAAATCAAAATTAAGGGGTTACTAAGAAGCTCAGAGTATTCATTTGAATAAGGAGCACTGTCTCATTCTCCACATCAGAAGAGCCTATTCAAGACTGTCCAACTTAAGAGTGGTTTATATTTATATCAGCAGAAACACTGAGGGCAGATTGTACTTTAAAATATAATCTTGCTTGCATTTTATCTCTGTATATGGGCAAAAGTATTAGCAGAGTAGCTCAATTATGGCTGCCACTGGACTTCATACAAATCCACTCCCATACAAGTTGCCCCTCAACTCACAGAGGAGATATCCTGTTGTTGCTGCTGCTGCTGGGATGAAATCTAAAAGAGCCCTTTAAATTTACAGTTGATTCATAAACCGTATCAGTGCTATTTGGTTTCCCCCTTTGGTTTGTAGAGAAACTGAGTAATGTGCATTGATTTAATGATTTGATTTCTCAACTTATGAATCAAGGTTTGTCTTCGCTAAAAGTTGATTCCTGTGGGAAGACAAGAGCTCCCCAGAATGAGCATTTCAAAGAACAAGTATTTCAAAGAAATCAAGCTGACAACAGCCTGGCAGGGTGAGAGTATTTTTGAAGGGTACTCTGATATGCAAATACTCCCAAATAACGAAAGGGAACTCTGAAATACACAACTGGGAGATAATGCTCACACCTGATGGAGAAGTTATTCAGACCTGAGTGGAACATCAAGGGATTAATGGTCAGATCAAAATGGAATCATGCCCACACCCCAGGTCTGGAGGATCTACAAATCAAACAACAAAGGTAACTTTGAAGCTAAAGATAGAAAAGGGGTAAGAAGTTGTGGCAGATGCCCAATTCGCTCCTGTCAATCACAGTGGAACCTCCTGTGCAGGAGCCAATGAGAGGACAGGGGAGGCAGAGGCAAAAGTTTTGTCAGTTGGAGAGTTAGAAGAAGGAGTGAGGTTTGCAGAGGCAGATAGAGATAGAGAATTATTACTAATAAATAGACACTGGTTGAATTGAAAATAAGTAAACAAGAAGTGATCTAATGTGGAACATAAAATACGATATTTCAGTGATTGTGATCTAATGAAAATGAACAAAGACCCCCTGTGATTCTGAGTTACCCTTTCATACCCTTTAATAAAACTAATTCTGTTATTGGCAGCAAGTGTGAGAGTAAAGTTCTTTACTGTGTGGATAAGTGAAATCCACTGGTGGCAGCGAGAGAGAAAGAAGGAATGTCGCCAGCGTGGACCTGGGTTGAGGGAAACAAACCGGGACACGGGGTGTACGTCACAGAAGTTAAGAGGCCGGACATAGAATGGTGGAAATCAGATTAAATTACAAAATGGAGAATGGAACATTGATTTTAAGGAAGGAAACTGGAGGCTTGAAGCCAAATTAGCGAAGGTGGAATGGAAGTCGTAGGCTTACGAAGCCCTCATGGATAGTTAGAATTTATTGTTTTAATGTGTGTATTTTCTTATTAATGTCCAGAAGCCTGTTTCTTGATGTCTACATGCAATTCGTTTCTATTTCTAGCATTTAAGGTGGTCTTATTCCTTTTGGTTCTTTTTCTTTCTTTTTCACTATTTTTTTTTAAAACACCTTTGGTCTTGATATTATTTTAGAGGAACCCTGATTCTGAGTACAGTTCCTACCTTTTGGTTCAGACTACTGAAGGTTTTGACAACACATGTAAAAATAACTTTTATGCACATCAAGTTCAATTTACAGACATGGGTGGTGGCAGCAATGAGAATGGGGTCTTGTAAAATGTCCACTCCTCTCTGGAGCCTTGTGGAGTAAAATCCTTGCCTCTTGATGCTTCTTGAGTGTTCTCCCAACTAAAGGGAAAGCACAGAGACCTGAAGGATCCACAGGAAAATGATTCAGGGAGGTGATTCTGGTTCAAGGTTCCAAGAAAAAGAATACACACTGCTAAACAAGTCAGAGAGTACCTTAAGTGCTACGGGGCAGTATATAAGCAGCACACTTTGCTTTTTCACATATGTGGAATGTTTAGCATGCAAATGCGGGAGCAAGTATCTTAGATAACTCTAGCCTGGTTCAAACATAAAGGAATACATTGAATGAGGGGAAATAAGAGATCAGAAAAGGAATTTCCTCAGTAAATGTGCTCTCCACAGTATGGACAAGCCTTAAAATTGAGCATACTGTTGTTTGGATTGGTTCCTGGTTGCATACACAAAGCCTACCGTACCACCTTGGGATTCTACAAGAACAATTAAGAAAATCACCTTTTGGAGTTGAGGTTGTAGCCTGCCTTGAAATCCTGGAAAATAATCACAAGCATGTGCAGCCTGCAATTTCCATATGTGTACTGTTCATTTTGTGGTTAGTTAAGCCTTCCTCTCGTGAAAGGATGTCTGCACAACATGTGATAAAGGACATCTGAAATATTGTAATAAAGTTCTGGGCTGTATGATACCTTTGTCATACCAAAAGGTGATTCATCTATGCCTGAAAAAGTGCATCACTAATGCCTGAAGAAAAGTTCTGGAGAACTTGAAGGCAGTAACCTTTCAGTGATCCAATAATGGTACAACTCGAAGTTTCGTACTCATGGATCCTAGATGAACACTGCTTTTCCTTGCTGCTACTATGGTATTATACAATATGTTCAAAGGACCTGTTCACCAGAACCCTACTCACATTTGCATAAGGGTTGCATAACCTGCTGTAGTTACCATATTTTTCCATTTATAAGACACCCCCATGTATAAGATGCCCCCTTTCTAACCCAAAATTAAGGAATCTTAACTTAGTTTTGAGTATTCGGCCTCTGGACTCAGAACGCTGGGACATAATGAGTCCCTGTTGTATCTGAGCACTGCCTACAGCTCCACCTCCAACAAGGTGTGTTCCAATTTGTTTGTTCAGCATCAGCTGACATCAGTTACATAAGGCTGATGATTGGAGGAAGCCAAGTCTCCTGGCTGTAGGAAGCTAAGCCCTCTGATTGGAGGCAGCTAAGCCTCGTGACTGAAGGAAGCCTTGTCTGCAGAGGCAAGGTATGGGCCATTTTGTTCTCTCCTCAGCTTACTTCCATGTATAAGACGACCCTCAAAATTTTAGACAGAAGTATCATCTTATACAAAGAAAAATATGGTAATTAACAAGTTTCCAGGGTGTATCTGCTCAGATGCATAACTGAGCACATGACTGAGACATGTCCTACTACATTATCGATTAGCCTTAATCACCCATGGCAAGCTACAGGAATCTTATGCTAACAGATAGGATTCCAGCTACCCATATGTCTCACAATTCTACTCTATTCAAGAAACAAACACTTCAATGAAGATACACAGAGAAGAGAACTTCCAATAACAGAACCACAAGGATGAAAATATTCAACCTAACAAGATGTACTCATGTACCTTTTTCTACATAAGTGAATCACTGACATTCATTCTTATGTTAAAAAATAAAGAGTTCCACTTGGGTATACTATTGTGGCGAGAGCTCATATTGTCACAGATGTTTTAGGAGGTCATAACTGCATTTGCACCATTCCCTCTCACACAGGCAGTGCCCAGTCACAATGGGAAGAATTCTGTTGGCTTATTTCTAAACATGCTGTCCAGAATCCTGTTGGTTTCCATGACTGCAGAAGGGCAAGCAAGCAAGCATTTTCTCTTCCCCGCTGGGCTCTCCTTCAAGCAACTGGTTGTGAAATTGCGTGTGTAAAGAACAGCACATGTCTGGGGTAAACTCTACTGCATGATTGCCTTTCCATGCCCATCATCTAAAAAACAAATTTAATGCAGATTTCATCCTTCTCAAGAAGTACACAAAGTATACTGGTCTAGCTGAAACTATGTTCCCACCCTGGACACCAGTTGCAGCAATTCTGGGCAAGCCTTCTCCACCACCCCTGCCCACCCTACCCACCAGCAGTTGTGAAAGCAGGCAGAGTAGTTTTAAGCCCTTGAAAGCCAGTGGAGCACCTGTCTTTCTAAAGCAGAATTTCCAAACTTGGGGGTTGTGAAGTGTTTTTTGGGGGGTTGTGTGTTGCCATAAATGTACTGTACCCCTTGTCAAATAATTTCTTTCTTTCTTTCTTTCTTTCTTTTTCTTTCTTTCTTTCTTTCTGAGTAGGTTATTAAAATTGTGTGTGTATGTATGTATGTATGTATGAGAAACAGGCCCATTGGGGGAGAAAGAAGTCTCTACTTTCTGATAAGGAATGACTGGAAATATTTTTTTATAACAAAAAACAACAACAACAAATGTTAGTGTAAAGATATAATTGCTGTCATTTCCACAAGAAAGGGCTTTTAACTATGACCTGTCACTTCTGGAGAGGCTAAAGGGGAGGAGAAAGAAAAAGACTGCCCCCCCAACAATAAACCCTCAGGATGGGTGGGTACAAGGAAAGTTTTGTGCTAGTTTCTGAGGGGAATTCTCTCTGTGTGAAGGCTTTGCCCCTTCCCTGGATACTGCAATATACTTTAACCTCCGGCACATATTTGAAGTTTGTCACCTTTTCTTTACACTATCTTTAACCTCCCCCAGCCTGTTCCCACCCCAGTTCTGAAGTGATGACAGTGGAGTTGGTAGCAGGAGCAGTAGGAGAGGAAGCAGCATCAGCAGCACGATGTCAGGGAACAACGACAACAGCCTCTTTATGCAAATGTAGCAAATTACTTGGTTATTATAAAAGGGGATTTTGACTTTTAAAAAGATTGTAAACCACTGTTCTGAAGCCTTTATAACATGTAATATCAGACCCCTTCTTTTTTTAAGGCAGAAAAAAAGCAAGGGAAGGCACAAATGGACAGCTCTGTGTTCTTCTGAAGCTGTCAGAAGCAGAATGATGACGCTCTCTCACTACAACCTTACCCCCTCTTCCTATTGATTTAAATTGAATTTCTTCCAAAGAAATTACTGTCATACGTATGTTCAAATGATCTCAGTCCAGATCAATAATGTCTTGATTCTAGAGGAAATTTCTGACTGAAGACCTTGGCACTCCTAGTAGCAACCTCTGCTTATCTCCTGTCCAAGCTTGTGGTTTCCTAAATGCTTTTACAGTACAGTATATCTATTTATACTTTTTTTTGCTGTTTTGCACTCAGATTTCAAGATTCCAGTATTCTTATGTATGCTTCCCATGTTGTTTAAGCCATTTTATAGGACTATACTCATATTTAACTAATTTCCAAAATAATTTTTATGCAGCCATTCATGTTGCTTTTTGTTTTCATTTGTGTTCAAAACAAAGGTCATGCAAAGAAAAGATGTGGATTCAGCAAAGATAAAATACGTCTGTCCACCTCTATCTACTCAATAATGTCACTGGAAACTGAAAGTTCTCCAGTTTGCCTAATTTCAACTAAACTGCAGCCATGCAAGAGGAACCTCTTCCACTTGGACTGTACTATATTCTTGTCTCCAGCAGGACTGACAAGACCTCTTAGTACCCCTGACTGCAAGATGACAAAGGCCTTACTTTTCTTGGGAGGGTTCCAAGAAGGAACTTTTTTCCAGCAGAGTAGGGGCAGAGCTTCCAAGTATAGTTCGTCCAGTTGCCCAGATCACCAGGATCCAAACTGTGAGATGAGTACTTTAAAACAAAAAGTTAATTACCACGTGTAAATCATGAATGGACAGTACAGTCAGCAACTAAGTAGTTGCATTTGCTAAGAACAAATCCTTGAATGGGCAGAATCTTTTTATAACTACTAAATTTAGTAGTTTTAAATTTACTAATTTTTAAAATTGGGAAAGGAGTATGACAAGGCTGTATATTGTCCCCGGGCTTATTTAACTTATATGCAAAGTACATCATTCGAAAGGCTGGACTGGAGGAATCCCAAGCCGGAATTAAGATTGCTGGAAGAAATATCAACAACTTCAGATGTGCAGATGATACCACTATGATGGCAGGAAGTGAGGAGGAATTAAAGAACCTCTTCATGAGGGTGAAAGGGGAGAGTGCAAAAAATGGTCTGAAGCCCAACATAAAAAAAAAAAACCAAAGATCATGGCCACAGGTCCCATCACCTCCTGGGAAATAGAAGGGGAAGATATGGAGGAAGTGTCAGATTTTATCTTCCTGGGCTCCATGATTACTGCAGATAGTAACAGCAGCCATGAAATTAAAAGACACCTGCTTCTTGGGAGGAAAGTGATGACAAACCTAGACAGCATCTTAAAAAGCAGAGACATTACCTTGCTGACAAAGGTCCGCATAGTCAAAGCTATGGTTTTTCCAGTAGTGATGTATGGAAGTGAGAGCTGGACCATAAAGAAGGCTGACCGCCAAAGAATTGATGCTTTTGAATTGTGGTGCTGGAGGAGACTCTTGAGAGTCCCCTGGACTGCAAGGAGAACAAACCTATCCATTCTGAGGGAAATCAACTGAAAGTTGATCATTGGAAGGGCATAACAGAGGACAAGATGGTTGGACAGTGTCATCGAAGCTACCAACATGAATTTGACCCAACTCTGGGAGGCAGTGGAAGATAGGAGGGCCTGGCGTGCTCTGGTCCATGGGGTCATGAAGAGTTGGACATGACTTAATGACTAAACAACAACAAACTAAATTTAGTCTAACATATTCCTTCCAAGTGTTTTTCTGCCCTGCCCTTTAGAGACTCCCTCAGGGAAGACAGCTATTTTGAAGTTAAAAGGCCTCTGTTACATTATATATTTTTTTAAAAAAAATAGATTTCTGGAGTGCAGGTAGCTAAGGAAGCAGCAAGCAGAGTTTTCAGGAAGAAATTTCATAAATGTGCGTCTACCATCAGAAAGTTCTGAGTCTGCAACTCACCACGAAAAAGCCTCTTCAACTCAATGATGTGTAAATATCAAAGGACCTTCTGAACAATGAAGTCTTTGGTGGAAGGACAACAGGAAAGGAAACAGCATACTGCCTCTTGTAAGGAGGTCCATTGTCTGGGAGAAACTACCAAGAAGGTCCTCTCCCATGCCCCCTCAAATGTGGAAAAGAGAGAAAGGCCTTCCCTGAATGCCTCAAAGCCTGCACCTGATTATATAGGGCAATACAGTCTTTCAGTTAGCCTAGAAGTTGTATAAAGCTTGACAGGTTACAGCAAGCACTGTGAATTGTCCCCAGAAACAGATTAATATTCAGTGAAGACGCCAGAGATACTCTTTAACCCATAGGTCGGGAAACAGGGGTAAATTACCCCAAATTGGGTAAAAGTGAAAATCCTGGGGGTAATGAGCAGAGTGCTGCACCCCTACCACCCACCCACCCCCACCCTCTGCAGCCAAATCTCAAATTGTAAGCCACCTCTCCCTGTTACTTTCTGGTTGCAGCAGGCACTTGTAAATCCTCCTTTAGTTCAGAGATCGGGAGATAAGCTCCTTGATTGGTTGCAACTGTGGATTAGCCCCAGGCAATCAATCAATCCGGGGCTTCTGAATGACTGCTTCCTCCAGAAATGACTGCAAACAAGCAGCAGGAGGGAAAGAAGCAAGCAAGGGAAGGAGGGAAGAAAGGTGCGAGAGACCGAGGACTTCATCAAGCTTATTTAAATGTATATAACTGTAGAAAATGGAGGGAGAAAATGGAGGGAGGGAGGAAATGAAGGTTGTGTGTGAGAGAGGGGGGGGAGGAAGAGAGAGAGAGTGAGAGTGAGTGTGTGTGTGAGAGAGAGAGAAAGATTCTAACTAAAAACTATGAAAAAGAACTAACAGTTAGCAATTTGGTCCCTAGTTCCTCTGCCCCTTCGAAGTCCAGCTTGTACTTTTGGGGGTTCTTGGTCCACATACTACTGAAGCCTTCCTTGGAGAATATTGAGCATAACCTTGCTAGCATGTGCAATGAGTGCAATTGTATGATAGCTGGAGCATTCTTTGGCACTTCCCTTCTTTGGGCCTGGGATGTAGACTGATCTTTTCCAATCCTCTGGCCATTGCTGAGTTTTCCATTAATGATGATAAAAAAGCACACTGGTCCTTTGATATTGGGCTGTGGCACCAGGGTATGTGACATGACCTTTAGCCTGATTTGTTCCTTTTTGCACATCACACATAAAATGATTAAAGTGGTAGGGAAAGCTCCCTCCCCCCCAATTCTGTGTTGGCTGTCTCTAGCAAGCATGTCATTGCTAGCACCACTCTGGCAGCCACTGATGATAATTAAATCCTCTGTGAGCTAGCAAAAATTTAATGCAACTTGCTAGGAACGTTGGACACCTTACTACTCCCTATACCACACCATGGCTGGAGTGCAATGTGTTCCAGCCAAAATAGTGCACATTTTTATCAAATTTGGTGCATCCTGCTAGTTCGGTACACAGCCTGTGTAGATTCAATAATATTTTTAATTCAAATAATGTATGATTTCCTTCCTTTCGAATCAAGGAGGTAATGTCCGCGTATATAAATTTTTTGGGGGGTAAAAGGTAAAAAAGTTCCCTGACCCCTGCTTTAACCAGTCCTGGTCAACAGTTCTTGAGCAAGTGAAGTTTCTGAATGTTTTTCAAAACTTATTAGAGTACTCCAAACATATTTCAGAAGTTCCTTGCCACATCTTCAGGAACTCCAACCATATGAGATACTATAGGAAATATAAAGTAAGTTTTTCATGATGTCTAGATTAAAAAGAAGAAGCACCTGAAAATGTATGTGTGCACCATAACTGCAGTGCAAATATTTTGTACATAAGATTTTAAAATGATATTGCTGAAACAGCTCATAAGTTATGGGCCTTCGTACTCCAAAGATTTTTCATAAGCTTTATAGGTTTGGCATTGCTATGTCTGCAAAGATTCATTTCAATAATAAATGCAAGACATCATGTCGAACAGCGCTGCTTTACAATTTATGATTATTTGTAATAAATCACTTTTTTATATGTTGCTTCAAACACCGATTTTCAAGTATAAGATCAGCCATCATTGAAATGCTCTGTGATTTTAATATGCAAACCTCCTACTGAGATGATGTCTCATTTTAATTATTGTTTCGGTTTAATGGGTTTTCATTAAATTAGAGGATAGAGCAATTACCAGGGTGAGCGGCTAATGTTTCAAAGGTAAGATCTCATGGCTCTGCAACAAAGACAGAACTGCGACAGAAGGGAGGGGAAAAGCATATTGCACTATGTATTTTCACCCTGCCAAACTATACAAAATTATCTTAACATTTTATTTCCTCTTGGACTGTAAGCATTTCATCCTAATATGAGAAGTTCTAAGGAGAAGTATAAACTGCTCCACCACTGACTAGTTTTCAACCCATTATGCTGACATTGAAAACACTGTCATTTTACTAATGACGCAGCATTAAAAATACATCTGTGCATCCCCAAAAAGAGAAATACAGAAATAGAGCTAAGAAATCAAAAGAGCTATTTAGGAGGTAACACTCCTCGTCCATCTTCTCCTTTGTTGGCTTACAGAATCAAACCATGGTCTGCAATTCTGGCTTTCAAGTAAACTGTGATTTAGCACAAATCAAGGTCTGCTCACTTGACTGCAACAATACACTGGTTTGATATCAAATCGAAAAGGTTCCTTTAGGAGTCATTTGACCCATGCTCCAAATGACCGAAACAAAACAGAAAGCACTATTCAAAGTCAGGAATGGAATACACTTGTCACTTTCCACTGGGGGACTTGAATGTTACCTTCAGCTTTTGCATAATACTGAGGTTTGAGCTCCAATAACAAGTACTTGGGAATAAATTTTCCAACTATTTAGGGACTCATATTCATTTTTTAAGCTATATGCTACAAATGTTTGCTACACATACAGGCCATATGTAAGCTTTGAGTCAATGTTGCTAATCACATGAAACTGCCTGCTTAGGCTTGTTTTTGCATGCAAATCAGAAGAGTACCCCCAAACCCAATCCTCGAGGCATATGGCAAATCTGATAAATGTATATATATATATATACAGCATGACATTTTCATCAAAATAATGAGTCTCAGTAGGCATCTGAAAGCATTCACTCTATTTTTGTCATCTGAATGTGTCTAGACTTTTTAATTTGGGAAAAGTTCTTATTTTCGTCTCCGCAAGTAACAACATGTGCTGCTTGCTGATTCAGGAAATGTATATTGCTTAATTTTGATGTTTTGATTACAGCACATTGACCACCTGCTCCAAAGCATATATGTTTTTTCCTGCTCCCTGATAACTATATACCATAGTTTATAACCCATAGTCTGAAGGGGGCATGTGTCTTACATTGAACCAGAGGCATAATGCACCTGTATCCTTTGCTCAAGCCACAAACCAAAGATGCTTAAAATGTACTGACTGGTTAATTTTATCTATACAGTATGCTCCTTTTCCCCCACAGAGGACCCAAGACAGCTCATAATCAATTAAAATTACATGGAAACTTAATAAACAATATATTAAAAACAAAAGGAACATTACTGAAACAAATAACAATACTGAAACTACCATGTAGAAACACACACACACACACACAAAACAGCCAGTCACTTCATTATAGCCAGCATCCCATACTTACCCTTATGTATCCTAGTCAGTTAAAAGCTTACTTTAAAATTACAAGAGAGAGGAGTCTAATGTGGCTTCCCCAAGAGTGTATTTCACAGCCTGGGAGCAGCTATTCAAAAGGCCCACTCTTGTGTTTTCTCTAGGCAAACTTGTGAGGGTGGTACTTTCACTAGGAAAGCTTGTGATAGTGGTAACACAAGAGAAGATCTTATAAACCACGGAGACTTACATGGGATGATAACAGTGCTTTCAGATGGCCTGGAACTAAGCTTTTTAGGGAGGGCTCTATAGGTCATGAACAGAACTTTGAACTGTGACCAGCAACCAATAAACTGTTGCAACAGAGGAATTATACACTCACTGTAACTGGTGTCAGTCAGCAGTCTACCTAAAGTGTTTTGAAGCATCTGAAGTTTCTGAACACCCTTCTAAAGGCAGCCTACCTAGAGCATGCTGCACTATTCCTGATAGGATATAACTAAGGCATGTCTCATCATAGCCAGATTAAATATTTCAGGGAATGTTTGCAACTGACATAACTACTTTTAAGTGTGCCAATGCACTCCTGCACAGCTCTAAAACCTGTGCATAAAGTTGAATCCAGGACCACACCCAAACTGCAGACCTGACCTTTCAAGGGGAGCATGACTGCATCGAATACAGGCTGAATTCCTTCACCAGGCTTTTGACTGATCAAGAACACGTGTCTTGTCTGGATTAAGCTTCCATTTTTCCACCCTCATCCAGCCCACTATCAATATCAGATACTCTTCTAGGCTCAAAGCAGCTTCCTTAGACTCAGAAGAAAGGAAATACAAGGTTGTATGTTATCAGCAGATTGGTGGTACTACTCTCCAAAACACCAGATCACCTATCCAAGTATGGAGAACAGAACTGAACCCTGGTGGACTCCATAGGAATGTTGAACAAGATTTCTGTGCAACCAGCTTCTGAACTAGACTCTCTAGGAAGGACCATAAAGCAATACTTCGAAAACCCATCCTGCATGGCCGAGCAGAATAAACTGGGCCATAGGGCTAGGTACAATCTACTCCCCTGTATCCAGCAATGCATCAACACCATCTCCATCCCACAGCTAGGCCTGAAGTTGAAATTGGGTCTAAATAATTGAGTTTGAACTTTCATGGTTTAAGAGTGCTAGTCTGCCTGCCTATCAAGCTAGCCAGGATTTTGTGTCTGCAGATGCCATACTGCTAGTATAGACACTAACAAGGATGCACAACATTTACCTTTCTGACAGACAAATAATATGTAATTCCTAGAGTGGTCAGGTACAGCATAGAAGCCTGGTCTATTTTTTTTTCAGCCTGGTCTACAAGACAAATTACATATCTTGCTGTACTCCAGATGTCTGTCTGGCGCCCAGCCATAGTTCCTGTTCACGTTCCAGTCTCCAACTCCAAAAGGCAAAATATTTGATTTAAGAATAGATACACCTTTTTCAGGTCTGCTTTGCCCAGCTGCACCAATCCGTAAGCAAATTCTGCTATTAACTGTTTGCCTCCACTTTATTTTAAGTACTGTGGGACACATTTATAATGTGTATATTCTTACCACGCTGAAAAAAATGGAAGGTTGCATATTTGCACAAGTACAAAAGATCTTTAAGGTCACTTTAACATTACATTTCCTATGTTTGTGGTAAGGAAACAAAAATACTGACACAGCCTGTTTGTGTAACAACAATGTGCTTTAGCACTTGCAGCAATTCCATTACTGTACTTGGAATACTTTTTGACCACATAATAGGAGACTACTGAAATTTTAACTATACTAATAAATATTCCCTCTATAGTATGTTACCACACTTCTATAGCTACAGAGAGTAAAAGCACACTCAGTTCTATAAGTACAAACTATTCATGCAAACAGTGTAGCTTTCTTTATCAGTATTATTCGGGAATTTTTCATGCATTAAAGTTGATTCAAAAGTAAGATGCACAGTGAGAGCCACTCTTACTGCTACATCATGTATTGCTTGTGGGCCTAGCGGCAGCTTCTCACACTAAGTAATGAAATTAAGATGATCCGGAAGGGAAAGAGCTTGTTGCTCTGTTAAATTAGATGTTTACTCCTTTTGCCAGCTGAAATGCTTGAGAAGTCACAGTACCACTAAAAGCACATAATCTACTCTTAAATCATGTGAGTTAATCAAATTACATGCCTTGTTAACTAATTAGTTCAGGAGTCACTGATTGCAAGGTCTTTTCCCACACTTTATTGTTATTGCCCACAAGGTGTTATAATTTTAATACTCTCTAAATAATGTTGCAGCTCTAGCTTTCAGTCTTTTACGGAACGGTTAAAACAACAATGTTTAATAGTACTCAGTGAGGAAAAGAAGTCAGCCAAGCCAAAGGTAATATGCAGGATGCGCTGGGAGAGGAAAATGATTTGTAGGGCTCATTGCAGATTTACTATCCTTCCAGCAGAACTACTGTCCATTTTAAGAGATCTAATTTTGATTATGATAAACATTAATGTCATACTAAATAACAAGACATTGAAAACTTTGTGAAGGCCAACCTTACATAGATTTCCTTCTCTGAAGGGCATTTTCAGATAAATCAGAAATTACAGTGCTATAAAACTAAAGATTTTAAGATTATCCTCCCTAAAGAGGTGATTCAACATATTACATTGTGAAGTGTGCTTATGAAGAACTCTGAGATAAGGGAACAGAGATTTCAGCATTACTGAAAAGCTTCACAATGTCTTACTAGCAGTCTTCATTCAAGAACAATGGACCAAACATCTTGCCCAGATTTTAGACAATTTATTTCCTTCCTTGTCCCATGTTTGATACCATCTCTGTTTGATTAAGAGTTCTGGCAGATCTTGAACACTCATTTTTTTTGTGACTTATTAGTGGTCCAAGAAAGACATTACCCAAGCTGGAGGTTTTGTCTATATGTATGGATGACACTGATTTTTTTTAACTCTTCTGTAGCAGTGAGACCATACCCACCCAGACTGGATAAAAAATGTAAACTTCCAGACTATGCTTTCACATTGAAAGATACACTTCATTCCTTCCTGTAGCCTAACATTCACTTAGAGCCAATTTGCATGTAGTTTTGTCTGAAATGGAAAAGTGTACTTTTAAATATCATTACACAAGTTTTGAACTGTTCCCTATACTTGTGGAAAGATCAGACAACATGATTTGCAGAGCATGATAAAACAGTATTTCTCACCATGGAAAGGTTTATTCTTCCAGGGCCTTCACCACACAAAATACACAAAAAGCAAGGGAATCTGTATTGGTCTGCATGAAGAAAAATCCCACAATAAACTATCAGGCAGATCTTTATTAGGACCTACCAAAATATCACAAAATAGAGCAAGCTTTCAATGTATGGAGAATGTTTCATGGAACGCTTCACAGAAAGTGTTGGAAGGAGTCAAGACAGAAAAGGAAAGGAAAAACAAAAAGCTGGCTAGATTTTGAAGCCACACAGTGTTAATTGAATTAGACTCCAGCAGAAGCTATGCAGGTTTTAAGTTACACAAAAGATTAAAAGGACAAAAACAAATAAGGGCTGATCCATTTCTAAAACTGTAATCTAGCAATTATCCCTGCTGTCTCTCTCCAGCCTTCAAAAAGATACAAAGGCCAAGATCCAACATGGATTTATCACTAAGAGAACTGCTTCCATAAATGGAACTTGAATGGCAAGTGAAGAGTGAATCTCAAAATGTGTGCCTTCAAAAAAAATATTCTACCCTTAAAATCTGTTCCAGAGGGTTAGTAAATGCTCTGGAGCAGATTTTGGATGGTGAGAAAAGCTGCAAAGGAGAAGAAGGGAGCACAACATGATATCAGATGACTGCTAGCCCATTTTATTTTGGCAACAGATTATTTATTTTAGGTAAAGAATAGAAACAATGAGACATATTGCAACTTTTCTTTTATTCACGAAATTTGAATATTTTAAGTAAAGAATCCTTTAGATATCCAAGTGGGTAGAATTGCCAAAGGTAGAACAGATCATGTGTAACCTGCATAATTAAGCCCAGACACTGTGAGACAGTATATATAAGCAGCACACTTCTAAAATCATCTCCTGGAAATTTTTGATCTCTTGATGCACATGCCCATAGAACATCTCCCTGTTTCAGCCACTCACAAAAAGAAGCGAGATATATCTTTTACATCTGGACCTCAGGTCAACCATGATCATGCTTTAAATCTATGCAGCAATGTTTGGTTAATCAGTCAATAACTGAGATGGGCATGAACCTTAAAAAATGGGTTCATGAAGGTTCATTGTTGACCATGTACCACAAACCACCAAGAACCAAACAGAAAATTGAATCGCAAATGGGTTTGTTTTTTGCTTTGTGCCGGGGGGGGGCTTACCTTCTCCAGTTGCGCCACCACTGCTGCCACTGTGCTGATAGGCCAGCACATGCACAGAGACAATAGATGCAGCTCCCAGAAGGGAGACTCTGAAGATGGTGACCGTGGAGACGGAAGAGGAGGAGGAAGTGGCAGGACCAGGCAGGGAAATGACAGGGGCAGCACGAAGGGGCCAGGGGCATCTGTTTTGCGAAAATGAGGTGACAGACAGAACAAAGTTTAGCACTTTGTTTCATTTCAGCAAAATGAAACATTTCATTCCATGAAATGAACCACAAACCAGCCTGGTTTGTGGCTCATTTTGGCTCAGAGGTTTGTGCCCATCTCTAGTCAATAATTGTTTGAATTCTAGATTTTTCATAGAAATTCAACAGGATATTTTCAATCAGATAACTGCAAAGCATTCTACTCTAGATGCAACAAAACTCAGAAGACACAATGGGAGAGAGATATAACACAAGCAGTTTGGGTCTGTCATGAAAGTCTGATCAAATATCCTCATACTCCACAGAAAGCCTATCATAGAATAGAATCATAGAATAATAAAATTGGATAATAGAATAATAGAATAATAAAATTGGAAGAGACCTGCAAGGCCATAGAGTCTACCTCCCTGCTCAATACTGGAATCCAAACCAAAGTGTATCTGATAGATGGTTGTCTCATTTTCTCTTTAATGCCATTAGTTATGGAGTACTCACTATCTCCTAGGGTAACTGGTTCCATTGTCATGCTGTTCTAACAGTTAGGAAGTCTTCACAGATATTCAACCAAAATCTGGCTTCCTGTAACTTGAGCCCATTATTATGTGTCCTATACTCTGTGATGATTGAGAACAGACCCTTCCCTTCCCCTGTATGGGCTATCTTTCAAATATTTGAACTGTGCTATAATATCTCTCCCTTCAGCCTTCTTTTCTTTAGGCTAAAACCTGCCCAGCTCTTCCAGTTTTTCCTCATAGGGCTTGGTTTCCAGTCCCCTGATCATCCTCATTGCCCTCTTCTGAACTTATTCCAGTTTTTCTACATTCTTTGCAAAGTGTGGCATCACAGTACCGGACACAGTACTCAAGATGAGGACTTACCAGTGCCAGTGCCGAATGGAGGCAAACTAGTACTTCACAGGATTTGATTACTATACTTATGTTAATGCAATCTAAAACAGCATTTCATCATCCTGCAGAACTGGAAGGGACCCCATGAATCATCAAATCCAGCCCCTGTTAAGAAAGCACAGTGGGCAGCCTGAACAGGGTAAAAAATCCATTTATTTGTAATGAGTGTTGAAGGGAAGCTTTACATATCCATGGACCACCAAACAAATGAATATACTGTATATTCTAAATCAAATCAGGCTTGAACTAATTAAATAATTACACTTTGCACCTATTATAAGAAGACAAGACCCAGTGGAAGAGACAAAAATGCTAAGAGTAGTCAGAAGCAATAGGAAAAGAGAAAAACCTATCATGAGACAGACTGAATTAATAAAGGCAGCCAGGACTTCAATTTAGAAGACCTGAACAGTTCTAACTATGTTAATACATAAACAGCAGAGAACCTATACAATAAGATTCACTTGGGTTGTGCACAATCAAAGATAACTTCCCATATTCCCATACTCATCAGATACATGTAAAAAAGTCTGACCCACAAACAAACACTTTTAAAGGTCTTTGTTTCCAGTTAGAAATTTAAAAATCTTTTGGGACAAAGAGTCATAAACTTCTCATACTGAAAATGCCACCTAACCAACCACCCCAATTTTGCGGGACCTGTCATGATGCAAATAAAGGAAATGATGTACTTTGGTATGTTGGGTAGGAGTTTGCTGATAGCATCAAATAATAACATATGTATAAAGGACAAGCTGGCTGGGACATTCTGGGAGCTACAGTATTACCTCTCTTTTCCAGGTTCTTGACAGTTGATACAAAAGACCAAAGGCATGGAAGACATATAACTCAAGCAACAATTATTCCCCTCATAGCAACTATGCATTGACACAATCCAGTACACAGTAGTTCAATGCTGAAAAAGGTACATGCACTTAGTCTTATTTAGAATGAGTTAGATATTTAAATGTGCTTTTAGTGATGCAATTTCAGCAGGCCAGATGCATAGTTCATTTCCTTAGAATGGTATTAAATATACTAAGTATGAAAAGTATAAAGCCTGTGGATGGATGTATCTTCTCATCTTTGAAGCTTCACAAGCCATTGACAGGTGATTCCTAGACTCAGAAAAAATAGTGCACATCTTTCCTCTGGACAATTTATTTGAAAGTGACATAAAGTGTTTATTTCTTCAGATAGATTCCAGAAGGATCATTAGTCACAACTTTAAATAAGCATGGCATATTTTACCATGCCAAAACTGCAAGAGTAGAGCCAGGTCTCTAGAACATTGTAAAAGCACCATGGGGGGAGGCAGAGGGTGGGAGGGACCAGTAACTCAATTCTAACTATAAACTCATAGACAGATGTACAAAAAAGATAAATGCACTGCACCTAAAATTATAGCCAGCTTCATTATTTCAAGCTGGCTGAATTGCTCAGCAGTTTAGGAATCTGGCTACAGAGCCAGAAGTGGGGAGTTCAGTTCCCCAATGTCTCTGCTGGAAGTAGAGTCAACTGGTGTGGCCTTGGGCAAGCTGCACAGTGCCAGGATGCCCCCAGAAGAAGAGAGTGGTAAACTATCTCTGAGCATTCTCTACCTAGAAAACTCAAAAAGGGGCCATCACAAGTCACAACTGACTTGGCAGCACACAATTATTAGTATGATGACATTTTCTTAGCAAACAAAACACAGTTTTTACTGAATTTCATACCGTTGACATGTGATATCCACAATATTCATGAGGAGGACCAGAAAGATGGAAGTCAGTGTGAGGAACCTGTATTCACCGGAATTGGTATAGATTTTCTTTAGTTACTGTGAATATATTGCAGGATGCATAACATAAATATTGTTCCCGCCAATGGTGTCTTCACACTGAAAAACCGCATTATATTTGGTACCTCAACAGTTGCAAATAATAGTAAATAAAGACATATACCAATTTGTCTTATTTATTACCTAATTGTAGTGTAGTTAAAAACTGTGAAGATCCTACTGTATAAGAATTGCTTTCTGTCACCTTCTAAAGTTTTGTATTCAACATTTACTGTTATATTGTGCTTTCCATTTATCTCAGTGTTACTGAAACACCATGGGCTAAATCTCACCCTAAATCCCAATTAGAGCAGACCCCATTGAATCAATTGTATATCCCTACAAATATTGATTTACCAAGTCTCATGCATCCAATGAGCCCATTCTAGGTGGGATTAAAAACTGGATTTTACATATTATGTTCTGAAATATTAAATACTAAATAGTAGCTTTTATAAATGGACACACATGCATAACTACATAGTTTTATGAAGAGAAAAAAATTCAACATAACTGTGTCATTTGCAATTTTTTATATAAACATCTGAGAAATCCACCAATTTTTCTCAAGTTTCATAATAACTACTCTAATATTTTTTGTTGTCTGTTTAAAACACTGTCGTTATGATCTGGAGCATTACTTTTTTTTATTTCACCCAAGCACGCCACAAACTCATGAATAAAAAATGACAAGTTTGATAGCCTCCACTGCTGAAGGTTCAACCGTTACAATAAAACGTGATCTGTGTATTAATGGCTTCTTTGCTTCATCGAGGCCTTTGTTTCTCAACACAGACTCTCAATTCAATACGACCACAGCATGTGCACTCCCATTCTTTTTTGCATTTTTTGCCTTCAGCAATAACACAAGAAATAAGGTTTACATTTCTTTCCCACTCAATAAATACATTTCCAGACAGTGACAATGGTAAAAGTCCATAAAGCAGGCTATCCCATCAGAGAGGCCATACTTACTGACAACAGAACATCCAGAACACATCAAAGACCTAGGAGATAATAAATATAAGTACACAACCTCAACAGCTCCTGCTGTTCTCAACACAATCTGTTGCTAAACTTGAGCCAAAGAATGATCAAAAGAGAATTTTAAATGAACATGCTCCACATTTCCAGAAACCACTGAAACCAAAACATTCAAGACACCAGCCATTCAGAAATATGCCATACGAGTGGCAAATGGTCCCTGTTTGGGTAATCACACAAAAAGACACCCAAACTGCTGGGACATCCCAGATTAGGAAAAGGAAAGAGAACAGAGGATGTAGCTGAGCAGTGTTTGAAGCACTATACAGGAGAACATTTTGTTGAGAGAACAGACAATGAAGGATATTCCATACCATCCTAGGGAGTTACACTGAGAGTCTAAATGTATTCAAGGCTCTCTTTGGGACTTTGTTACAGATGCAGAGCTTGACCCAACAGAAGCTCATTGAGTTGGATTCCTGGCTGCAGAGCCAGGAGTGAGAGTTCACTTTCCCACTGTGCCTCCTGGGAGGAGAACCAGCCTTTGTAACTTTGGGCAAGCTGCACAGTAAAGATCACCACCAGAAGGGGGGACTGGTAAATCACTTCTGAAAACTCAATCCCTAGAAAAACCTGGAAAAGACACAAAGTAACATAGAAAACTATGCCTCTTTTCATTTTACAAAGTATGCAGACAGAGCTATTTACCATGAGCTTTTCACTAACCATGTTGCTTCATTTATTGCATTTTTAGAAAAGCACTCACACACCCCGTAACTCTCCGAAGATATCAAAAGAGGGTTTGTGACTGCACTCTATCTTTGAAACAAAGTCATAAAATATGTTAACCTAAATTACAATGGTCCTAGTCACACAAAATATCTGGGCTTAGGAACATGAAGGGAACAGGAATTGTACCCACTACTGTCCCCTCCCCCACTCTCCATGCATTGATCTAAGTCTCCAAGCAGAAGTTATTCACATTCAACATACTGGCAATCTTTGGCAGTATGGGGCCTTGCAGATATCACAAGTGCTAGGAGGAGGAGCACATTTGACTTTAGACAAAAATATATAAAGCATAGTGTTTGTTTTTGTCCACATACATTGTGTCAGTGAACCTCCCCTGCATGCTGAAGGTTCCAGGTTCAATGCCTAACATCTACAGGTTGGGCAGATGATCCTTGCCCAGAATCCTGCTTAGTTCTTGCCAGTAAATGTAGACAATATGGAAACAGACAGACCAATGGTCCAACATGATGTCTGGGAAATTCCTGCATCCACACTGGAATCTGAGACTCTCTACACCACACTGGGGTATATTATATACAAACACTACAGACTGACAACCTTGACATAACATAATAAGTAGGTATATAACAGATGTGAAAGACAGAAAAAGGCAATTTTCCTCTGTATTACAGAGAGCACTTCAGGTGGCAAATTAATCTGAATTTTTAGCAGATAAGAAGCAGGTTGAAGCCTCACAAGGAGCATTAATTTTTGTTCTTTCTGAAAAGTTCAAGCCAGTACTTTATTTTCACCACAGGAAATTTCCAGGCATTGGTTACTACATTATGCCTTGATTATATACATCTGCAACTCCTAATACTGTGTAATGGCTTCTAACTATTTTTATTCATATTATTCAAAAGGGATGCTGTCAGACAGCACATATTTTAAACCTAGCTTCCTTTAAGAGTGACTATCTTAATGTAAAAGAGTAAGTACAGAGTAAAGACATGGTTGTGTGGAAAGAAATTATTGCCAAAGATGCAAGATCCTCTCATGTTTGCAAATTTAAAGATCCTCAAAAGATATATGTCAGCAGCTGTTTTCTTCTGTCATTCTGAGAGAAGCCCAAAAACATTTCCTATATGAAAAAAATTATATATGTGATGCACCAGACCCCCTAAAGGGCCGCTGGGCATTCGGCCAGAGAGTTTGAGAGGCACTTATCTACTACCTTTGCACTGGGGCAAGTCCCAAGACCTCAGCAGTACGTACCATAAGCCCTTTGAACAAGTCTGACTTTAAAAGAACACTTTAAGTTTACTCAGTACTTTGCAAGTACAGACATATGGGCTTTATGATTCCTTAGAACTCACTAAAGCTCAGTTAGGCAGGACTCTTAAATGATAACTAGTTTGTGGCCCTCTCTGCTACCTGGATTTAGCCAGACCCTGCTGTTCAAGAAACCAGTAGAATTTTTAATAATTAATTTTATTAGAAAAATAGAGTTTCATTAGAATTCAGTTTGTATTGCATAAGCATTAGCATCAAGAAACATATTCAAAGATCATTACAGTTAAATAAAATAACTATTTCCCATTTAAAATAATAAACACTTAAACAGCTGAAACTAAGGTGGTCTATAGTGGGCTCGCCCCACCTCCTTCTTTCTCCTTACTTACATCCACACAAATCATCACATCCCATTATTATCCAACCATTTTCATTCACTTTCACATAACCCAACATCCATTTTTCTACCTTTCTAACTCCTCCCTTTTTCACGGCCTTTCTGGCTGTTCACCAATTAGCCTTAAGAGACTGTACCACCTCTCCCCTCTCCTTATTCTCATGAGAGTCCAGGTGTTGTTTATCTCTTCTTCAGCTAGCTTGGAATGTTGAGTCTTCCAAGGGCCTCTGAATTTGGCCTTCATGATATCTAGATCCTGGCTGTAACGGTCTTCAGGAAAACACTCTCATGGCGCTTAGAAAAACACATTCCAAAGTCTCTCAAATCATCTCAACACAGAATCTGTCTGACTCCATTTTACATTTCTCTGACTATTATCATATCCCATCATCATGACAATATATACTCAAGTTTCTTTTAAATCCTACCTCCTTGCAGATTCCTCAGAATGAGACTGTGTCAGCATCTGAATAAATAAGTCCTATAACATCAGGATACTGTAGAGCAGTAAGGAACCGAAGGTCTGGCAGATGTTGTTGAAGCTCAAATCCCATCATCCCCAATCACTGACTAGGACTGCTGGGAGTTGGGAATTTTACAACAATCACAGCACCACAGGTTCCTTACATCAACTATGAAAGAACAACCATGAACACAAAAGATATAAGAGAATTGCACATGCATTGAGTTATTAAATCCTTCATTATTGGACCATTATAACTGCAATTAAAATAAACAGGCTGGGTGACAGGATAAGAGAAGATATATTTATCCCTAATTATAACCCTTTTCCAAGAGTTGTATCTTCATTCTCTTAAAAATTTGAATAGGCCAAAAAACTGAATAGGAAAAATGAAATAAAGTGATGTGGTTCATTACAGAAAACCAGAAAAAAAATAAGCAGTGCTCAGGCATGTAAATTACAAGGATCTACTAGTGGCTGAACTTTGAAACTTATTCCCTGACTACTAAAAGTAATTATTTATGCAATCATCATCATTATCATGATATTTATAGTTTCAGAACATTCAATTTGACATTTTCTGCACTGGCACTTTCTTATCAAAAAGTGGGTACTTGGGGAGATTCTTAAACACAGCAAATTTGCTTCAGTTTCACTCTCCAGGAACTCATGTCAGAAAGGGGTCTCAATAGCATGTTTTCTCTAATGTAACCATGGGCAGAAGGAGACACTTCATGGAGGTTGTCATACAAAGGCGTAATTCATCCTGTCCATTAAGAGTCCTACCTTAATGTAATAGACAGCAACACTATCAGCACTAAAATAAATTTCATTTTCTCAGAAAGAGCATTTCCTTAATTAATCCAGAACTCTGTTGTTTTTAAAAAACTGTAATCACAAAATCTCTCCATCCAATTTTTCTGCCTAAACGTTTAGACAGTGCCTGAGCACTGCTCATATAAAATGTCTCCTGCTTTTGGGAATTTAGGATGTAAGAGATATATGCAAGTTGATAATCATCATTAGTAAAATAGAGAAGCATCCGCTTCTATTCCCATTATGTGATTAGTTACTGTATGTTAGAAAAGGAGGGCACCACAATCTGCATAGTTTCAAAATTGCTAGCAACGTATATTTGGGAAAAGAATAGCATGAGAGAAGGGGATAAACATAACTTCCAAGCTACAACATCAGTTCAGGTAAGATTCTGAATAAAGACTCTCAAGATTCCTGGTGGTTACTTCTAGTTCTAGTGCAAGTATGTTCAAAGCCACAGCTGGAAAGCTAGAACCATCCTGAATTTTCCATCACTTGGGGCTTGGGAAAATTACTTTTCTTATTCCACTGAGATTCCCCCAGCCAGCTGACTGATCATGCTGACTGGACGGGTCTGAGATTAGTAATATTCTCCTACTGCTTGCAGCACAGTGTTGATCCAAGTAGCACGGAGTAATCTGAGGTGGGATGATCTCATATTAAGACTGGTGGTTGGGCCTTGGAATCTCATAATTCAAATGTAAATTGAATATCTGCCTAAAAAAGATGTACACTAATGTGGCCTGACCCAGTTCCTTCCAGGGGTTTCTTTATCTCCTCCAAGGTTAGACATAGCAGATGAGAGTTCTTTACAAACATCAACAGATTTTATTTTTAACTCTTGAAACAATTATTTACCAACAACGGGTGGGTGCTCTTGCTTCAGAGGTTTCTCTTCATCTATAAAGTTCAGTTCATACAATACCCTAAATGAGTTGGGGAAGACTCATTTTTCATTTCTCTCCATTTTATCAAACACTCAGGGATACAAGACATGCATGTTTCAGATCTCATGAACTGGGGGGGATGGAATACCAGCTTCCAGGATTCTCCCAGACTTTTGTTCCTGGGGCTTCTTTCTTCATTCTCCACTGAAAGGGGCTCAGCCCAGGATATGTCCCAGGGTAACTGCACCATTCTAGGGTCTCTCTGTTGTGGGCTTCCATGGCTCTCCACTCCTGCTCCCTTTTCTCTCTTTGCCTTTCCTCAGTTTCTCAGCAGCGTGGTTTCTGAGGTACCTTACTGTGCCACTCTTTATCAGCAACTTCTCTAGGTTCCTGGAGTTGTCCCATTCACCTGTCCACAAGCCTTCTTTAACAATGTAGGTCCACACTTCTAGCAGCTTTCTCTCTCTTTTCTCTATTTTGCCCCAGCAGCTTTGGGCCACCTCTCCCTCCTCCTTCAGCCACTGCATTAGCCAACCCCATCATTGTCATCCTCCTTCCTTTTATCCTCTCATTCTCTCACCTCAATAGGTTCCTCCCCTTTTGGTTCATTTCCCGAGGTTTTTCTGTCTTTTGTTCGAATACTTGTCTCTTTCCTGCTCTTTTGGGTTGATGCAGTAGGCTCCTTATTTTACCACTTCCTGGGGGCCTGTAGATGGCACACTAATGAGTAGGCCTTCCTCCCTGCCTGACTGCTTACAAGTAGGCATGGCAATTTTCTGACTTTTTTCACTACAATTATCACAATTCATCAGGAAGTCCCTCAATCAGAATTCTGGCAGGTGTCGCCAAAAAAAAAAAAAATCAATGTCCTCAGAGAAGTTTCCGCACACACAATTGAAGCCTAGCATGTTCTTCTCTGTAGCCATTGCAAAGGGACAGACTTAATTAAGACTTGCTAAGCTTCATGGGAAATACCAGTGGTTATGGGACTGTTAGTCTCTCTGCTCATTGTGCTTTATACATGACGACTTTGAAAAATTATCAATCCCACAACTCCTTGTATTTTTCATGGAGCTTAGCAAGTCTGACCCCATTCTCTCTTTAAAATAACTGCATAGAAGAACATGCTAGGCCTTAACTCTGTGTGCTGAAACTCCTCAGAGGAATTTTTGGCTACACCTAGGGAAATCCTGGAGAATTGTGGTAATTGTAGTGAAAAGCCCATGGCTAATGTCTTCAGTCTGAGAACATGTCTGCCAACACTCTTCAATCTATTTCAGCTAAAGGCCTCGACTGTTATCAAAAGTGAATGCTCAAACAGCTTGACACATGGATTTGGAAAACATCCGTGCTTTAAAAACAGATTGTGGGTGTGTTTTATCTACATCCTCATTTCCAAATTTGTAAAAACATTTGTGATACATATCAAAATCACCTTTCAAACTATACGGGCTAGAAAAATTAGGTGAGAAATCCTGTTCAGATACCATCAGTGCATGAAACAGAGAGGGGGATTATGTTACTGGCCTGACCTCCAGTTTCTATGCATGGGCTAGTTTATTTACAGAAACTTCCTGCATGTATGGCTATTGAGTCAGTTAATATATGGAGATTAAGAGTGAGGGAGTTCTTGGTTTTGTCTCTGTGACATGGTGGAAATGATGTCTAGGACAAGAGTGAACAAAGTACACCCCTCTAGTTGGCTGAGTCCCATCAGTCCAAGCGAGCCTAGGCAGTGGTGAATGCTGGGAGTGTTGTCTGACAACATCTGGAGGACAACATTTTGCCAACCATCCTAGGGCTTAATCTAGGAAGGAAACTGAAATCCACATGATCGGTCATGATTCATGTTGACCACGTGAGCATCAAAATTCCCTCTTACCTCTACAAACACTGATTTAGTTGAATTATTAAAAATGCTTCAACCTGATTCCGATGGAGTTTGCAAAACAAATATATAAAAAACAAAATAATGGATGCATGCAGTTTTTTTCCTTGAATTGCATTCAAGTGATTGAAATATGCCAGTACTTGCAGGACCATGGACAGAGCATTTCTCAGCACTGCCTCCTTCAGAGTATAGCCCACACCTCTTCCTCTAGGGATGCACTGCTTGAACCAAATACCCACTTCAGATATACTTAGGTCCATAGTTTTATTTATTATACTTTCACTTTTTTGCAGGATTTTAATCTACCAGGTTTTAATCTTTCTTGACTACAAGAAAGCCTTTGGCAAAGTTCACACAGCAAGCTGATGTAGGCTGTTGGTAAACAGCGTCCCTGATTCAACATTTAATAGATAATGTGTACTGACAACAAAAAGCTGTAGTGATTTGACAGAGAATGTAAAGATATGAAGAAGCATACAAGGTTGTATATTTTTGCTATTGCTTTTCATTTTTGTGCCCCAAGAGGACTTCTAGAAAAGTGCTTGAAGAATTAAATGACTCCATCATCGAGAGAGAGGTTGTAAACAATATCCAATACACAATAAAATATTAGTATCTTGTGATTTAGATGCTCTGCAAAAGTTACCCAAAAGAGTCAATGAAGTAATCAACATGGTTTCAAAATGAATGTTAAGAAAACAAAGTTTATGGCAATCATTAAAAAGCAGGCAGCCCAAGAAATATAGTAAAACTTCACACCATGACAATGTGGCATATGTCAAGAAATATGAATAAACCTGGAATTAAGGTGAATGAGCAGTGGAATCATAAGCTTATAAAAAGAGTCAGAACAGAGATGGTCTGCAGCAAGTTCCTTAAGATAAAGAATCTAATATGGAACAAAAATGTAAAATTGGCTTTCAGAATGCACATTGTATAGTGCCAGGTAATCTGAGTTCTACTGTGTGGTACAAAATTGTAGACTTCAACTCAAGCATCTGTAAAAAGATTAAAGGATCTGAAGTGTGGAGTTATCCCAAGATGCTCAGACTTTCTTGAACAAAAGAATAACTAATGAAGAAATGCTAAGATAAATAAATAAAGAACAAGAAACAAAATACTTGACCAGCAGAAAGCTTCACTTGTGTAATGAGAAATGAAAAATACAGATTTTTTGCAGCTATTCATTTATCTATAAAATAGATGAAGAAAGAAGTTTAGGAAAAAGAACCTTGGTTGAAGAATGTTGAAGACAGATTTTTGATGCAGTACAGTATCACTGTTTAGAGCTGCTACATCTGAAGAAAATATAGCCACGATGACATTTAACTTCAGTAAGAGGGTAGACAGAATGAGTCATATGTCATAATGTCAGCGAAAGGTTGTAAACAAGAGACAGATGCTTGAAGAGAGGAAAAGCTACTACTAGTTTCTAACATGAAGAAACCGCTTACCAACTTGACCCCACCAATCCAGAAAAACAACTTGTCACCACAGAAAGCACTAGAAGTGTGCAGACATGTGTATTCAGGCCAGAACTATGCTGCCTGGGTAATTTTCAGAATTCTAATCAAAGTTCCCAAGGCCTTTTTATCCTTTAGTATATTATCCAGAATAAGTTGTAACTTCTCCCAGATGTATTGATTATATGCTCCATTTCCACCTTTTAGTTAGCATTTTTAATGCCCAGAGCAGTTGCAGAAGCTGTAGAATAGTTCCTACTTCCCACCAAATCCAGTTTATGACCATTCCTGTTAGAGGGAATAGGCACAGAACATAATCATATTGTAGACGTAGGGATCTGCACGATTATTGAGTTAGGCTGAGGTTGCTTAAGAAGAGCAACCCTTCCTTCTACACCTTATACAGATGTTCAGTTCTCCTTGAAGTTGGTAGTATGAAGGGTGATTTGTCCCATGAACACTTTATGAGATCTGTAAAGGTTGGTGGAAGAACAGGACATTGTAGTGGAATTATAGTATTTTTATTAAACCTGTTGAAAACTGGGATGGCACTGGTTAAGGAGGTTTCTTCACTGCAGTGTTTAAGCTTTGAGCAATATGCACAATCAAATCCATGTACGACTTCGTATCTTTTGAAGGAGAAAGTGGGAAGTGTCTCCTACCACACAATCCAGAGACCATAATAACTGAGATGAAGATGCTGGGTGTGAATGTTGAGCATCTTTCTTCCTTTCTCTCAGAGACCATTGCATCAGTTCAGTAGCCAGCTGCTCAGCAATGGGCTCTGTCAGTTTCAAAATCAAACTCAATGATTCCCTCTTCACCATTGGAAGTGACACTGACTTCTGCTGATGTCAAGGAGGCAAATGTGGCCATGGAGACCTCTGTCAATGGACTCTACATTTACCATGCAATGATCTTCAAAGAATGGTGAAGGAAAGAAAAATTAGGGAACAAAACCATGTTCCAGCTGATATCAAGGATCTACAGAATATACTTGACATTGTCTATGCTGAGTCATTGATTATGGCACACATCTAGACCTCTTTGGAGTCAGTGACTCGATCGATATTGAAATTGGTATGTTGGGGATTTCAATGGAGATCTTGACTTGTGATCACCTTTAGTTCTGATGCCTAGAAGAGGCACATTGTTGAGGAGTTGGTGGTAATGACTCCATCAACACTTGCCACATCAACTCACCTAATGAACAAGTTGTTATACATGGTGTGACAAAAAGAGGTGATTCAGGATTTGAAGGAGTTTAGAAAGATGAAGAAGCCTCAACTTAATTCAGCCTCTTTAGGCTGAGATTGGGTCAATACATCATTTTTAGATTTGTCCTGTTTGTCTCCAGTAATTTCTTTTGTTTTGCTGGGGTTGACACCGAAGAAGCCTTCCATATTTTATTTATTTATTTATTTATTTATTTATTTATTTATTTATTTATTTATTTATTTATTTATTTATTCGATTTTTACCCTGCCCCTCTAGACAACGTCTACTCGGGGCGGCAAGATATTGACACTGAAGTCAGTGCCGAGGCCAAAACAGATTCCAAAGCTGACAAAACTACAGTAAGTCCTAGTTTGGAAGAGCCACATTTTTCAATGGCTCCATTGCCTTTTTAGGTGATTAAGAACATTTCTGCACTGCTTCGGGGCTTGTTGATGGCCAAGGGACTGAATCTGTGGATTTTGTGGATTTCTCCCAGAGATAAGACTGTAGTCTAGTGAGGAAATTTGTCAGGGCAACTCAGGTAAAACCCTTACAAATTTTACACTTTTGAGTAATATGAACCTTGCCAAGACAGAAAGGACATTTATCATGCCTGACAGAATGAGGTACACTTTTTGAAAAGAGCCCCAGAGACCATAAAATTTAAGTGAGAAATAGGGAAAGTTTGATGATAATGTTAAGTAAAAGTCCTACAAGAAAAATAACTTTAAAAGAGAGAGAGAGAACACAAAGAAGTTTAAGAAATAGAGAAACAACTATTTTCATTTCATGAAGAATAGAAGCCTAAGTATTGTAAGCCGCCTAGAGTGGGCTAATATGTCCAGATAGGCGGGATAGAAATAAAATAAATAAATAAATAAATAAATAAATAAGTAAATAAGGCTTCAGCATTCTCTCAAGATGCTGCTTATGCAGTCGACTGTGGAGAACTAAGGGAGACACATTAGGGTGTGTCTGGACATGTGCAGTAATGCTAGAGGAGATGAAAATGCTTTTCTTTAGACTCTGGAAAATTCCAAGGTTGTTTTCTGCGCAGGTGCATAACCTGTGTGTGTGATTTACAGAGACTACACTAAAGAACGACTATCTATATTTTAGCATAATTGTTTAGATTTTAGTACAATCGGTTGATGTAATCAGAGGTGGTGTTAGAACTTGTTAGAAACCATTGTTTAGGAAATAATGTGTTGTGTCTGAGACATCATATTTTCCTCCAAGAACTCTGAAAGATCCATTCTGATATTAGAAGAAGCCACCTAATGCCAACACCTAATGATAGTAATGCTTTTAGGTGTGACAATTTTAGATTCATCTGTCTATCTACATCTTTCCTTTGTTTTACTTTTTCCAGATAAATACAATTAAAATTAAATTAAATCCTTGTGTGATTGACTTAATCAGCAGGTGAAGTGCGAAGTCTGAACTAATTAGGACTCTTGTGCAAGTTCTTTTCACTTCAATTGTTTTAAAATACTTTTTTAAATCTATAGTATATTTCTCCCAAGTTCTTTAGGACAGTATTTCTCCTAAACTGAGCTGTCTGTGTTTCTGACCACTCTTCACTTATCCCGGATTATTGTTGGACTGCACATCAATCTAGACATTAAAGACCATGTTCATAACCTATTGATCCATTAAGATGACTGTTCATTCCCTACAATTAACCCATTTCCCCTCCTATAACAAATTTCCTGGAAGATACATCCTCAGCAATCCAACTTGCTAATTAAGCCTGTGTTCACTTTCTGTTAACCAGTCATAAGACAAAGCATGCTAAGTGCAAGATATACAAAAGATGAAAACAATGTCTATTAGAGGAGATGTCTTTACCACTTGACAGAACACATGTCCTAAAATAAATCTTGGTACTTTGATCTATTGTCAAGCAGGCTTCAGCCTGGGAAAAAATCATTCAGTAAGTAAAACTGTGTCAAAACTGTTATTCCCGCCAGATGATAGGAATCCTGTGGCCTAGCATGTGTTGTTGGAATCCAAGTCCCATGAGCCCTAGCTAATATAGCTAATATTGAAGCATGAAAGAAGTAATAATTTACAAGCCGCATTCACACACACACTTCCTGTTTATGAAAGCTCAGGATTTCAACAGGAGCATGCTTTGCCTTTACTGTATTATGTAAGCACACTTTCTCCAAAAGACGCATTCAAATGTTTGCCTTGCCCATAATTTCTCCCATTATTATAAGAGAAGAAAGAAGCAACCAAGTTTCCCAAATATGCAGACTTTAATACAGGAGGCTTGCTGTTATTAAAGATATGATGTTCTGAAACTCATGTTCTGGCAGACAAAAGCGGACTTTATATATTGCAGCTTCCCGACTATTCAACTGAGCTGAAATTGTATTTCCATTCCAACACATATTATTGTGAACTTCCTCCAATACCTCTCCCGGCTAAGCAAAAGTAAATATAAATTCAATCCTACACCTACTGGCAGACAATTAGTGAATAATCAAACTGTTTAACTGAACTGAGTAGTGCTAAACTGCCTATTCTCTCTCTCCAGCTGTCCCAGCAGGAGAAGACGTGAACTCTTTGATTTGCTTAAACCCCTTAATGTGAACACCAAATTGACTTCAGCGTACTGCTCCCCAGAGAAAGCGGGCCAAGGTCTGCTATATAATCAAAACTATGTTTTAATTGGATGTTCCAAACTGTGGGCACAAAAGCAGATTGGTATTGGCTAAAATTCAATATAGACATCATGTTCTGAAAGTGGTAACATTTTATATAAAACTGAAAAGTCTCAAGACCATTGGGCCAACTTTGATATGCAATTCAATCTACATTTTGATGAATCTAATTGAAAAAGATGGCAAGTGTCCTTCACATGGATAAATAAAGCACATGTCCTTGAATCAGAAGCCACCTTGAATTTGAATTGTACCAGATGGAAGTATGTAATGGAACCTTTTGACTCCAATAAATTAGTGTGAGTGCATCTTTTAACCTCACCCATGTCTTGTGACAATTAATAAAGAGCTATAGTTTCTAAACTGGTCATGAGTTATGCAAGTCCACAAAATGCCCAGATTTCTGCTGTAGTCAATGGATTTAGGCTTCTCACAACATGGTGAAATTCCTCGAATATAATTTACCCTCGGTAGCATTTATAGAGGTTGTTGAATTTGGGTGTGCTCAGATAATATACTGTGCTCCACATATGACTTTTTATTCTTCATAGACTCGTTAAAAACACAATACACTAACCAGGTATTCAAGAAAACCTTATTTCAAACAGCTTAATTTCTATGCAGTCAGTTTTCACTATAGAAGTAAATGAAAAGCATAGTGTGCCCCAGAAGTTAGCAGCAGCTGATCACATGAATATATAACAAAAAAGAACAAAAAAGAACCAGGCACAAGAAAAAAGGGATAAAAGTCATATTAGAACCACATAAGCATTAGAACCAGATAAGTATTGTTCCCCACACACTCATTTCAAAATAATAGAAGCTGAAACACAAGTAATAATTACCTTTTACTGCATTCAGATCTAGCCACCACTCAGAAACACAAGACGACCCAATATTTTAGACCAGATGGGGCCAGCTCTTGAGTTCCTGGAAACCATGGCTTCCTTGAACATGTCCCAACATGTCATCGGCCCCACCCATGTGGGTGGCCACACTTTGGACCTGGTCTTTGCCCCCAATTGGAGCGAGTGTGATCAGATGGTGACTGACCTTGTGTCGGTCCCCTTGTCATGGTCAGATCACCACCTAATAAAATGTAACCTCTCAGTGGCACTTCCCCCTTGCAGAGAGCAGGGACCTATTTCTATGGTCTGGCCTTGAAGGCTACTGGATCCTGTTGGATTCCAGGATGCCATGAGAGGTGTTACGGCTGAACTGGCTGGCGCTCCTGTCGAGGCTCTGGTTGACACCTGGTCCATCGCTGCCACCAGGGCTATAGACATGATCGCGCCTAAACAGCCCCTCCAGCGCAGAGCTTGGCCTGCGCCCTGGTTTAACCAGGAGCTTCGAACAATGAAGTGGATGAGGAGAAGGCTAGAGCATAGGTGGAGGAAGAACCCGACGGATTATAATTGGATAGCTGTTAGGGTCGCAACTAACCTTTACCTAATGAAGGTAAAGGCTGCATGTCGATCTTTCTTCGCTAACCGGATAAGCGAAGCTTCAAATCAGCAGGCGGAGCTATTCTGTATAGTGCGCGACCTATCAGGAACTGGTTCTGGTGATAGACCTCCCCCTAGTTTTTCACCTGACCAGTTTGCAGCCTTTTTAAAATCTAAAGTGGAGGCCATCCGCCGGAAGCTCTCTCCATTTTTGAATACAGTGAGTCGAGCAGAGATGTCCAGTGCTTCGCCTTGCCCGGTTACCTTTGATTCTTTTCAGCCTGTGACGCCTGACACTGTGAACAAGGTGCTTGATCGCTGCCAGGCCTCCTCCTCCTCCCTTGACCCTTGCCCGGCCTGGCTAATCAAAGCAGCCAGGCCGATAACAACAGAATGGGCCACAGCAATAATAAATGGGTCTTTCCTTGACGGAAGATTTCCATCTGCCCTCAAGGAGACACTCATTAGGCCCATAAGAAAGAAACTGAATATGGCGGCGGACAAAATTGGCAATTATAGGCCCGTCGTCAATGTTTCTTTCATGAGCTAAGTGGTTGAGAGGGTGGTGGCTGATCAGCTTCAGGCCCACTTGGATGAAACAGATGTCCTGGATCCATTTCAGTAGGGCTTCAGGCCACACCACGGTACAGAGACGGCATTGGTCGCCCCATATGATGGCCTGTTGCGGGAGACTGACAGGGGTAAAATGTCTCTGTTGGTCCTCCTCGACATCTCGGCAGCCTTTGATACCGTCGACCATGGTATCCTCCTGGGGAGGCTCTCTGAGTTGGGAATTGGTGGCTCGGCATTTGCCTGGCTCTGTTCCTTCTTGGGGGACCGTCCCCAGAGAGTGCAGCTTGGGGAGAGTGTCTCGGCCTCGTGGAGTCTCAATTGTGGGGTTCCACAGGGGTCGATTATCTCCCCAATGCTGTTTAATATCTATATGAGACCGCTGGGAGGGGTCATCAGGGGATGTGGGGCATCGTGTCATCAATATGCCGATGACACCCAACTGTACATCTCCTTTTCACCAACTGCAGGTGATGCTGTTCTGTCCCTTCAGCGCTGCCTGGGGGCCGCACTGCAATGGATGCAGGAGAATGGGCTGAGGCTGAACCCAGACAAGATGGAAGTTCTGAGGGTGGGAGGCCCCGTGGCTGGCGGCTTGGTGACTCTCTCACATTTGGGGGGGTGACCCTGGCCACGAAGAGTGGGGTCCGCAGCTTGGACATATATTTGGACCCGATACTCACCATGAAAAAGCAGGTGGCGTCGGTAGTCCGCACCGCCTTTTTCCACCTATGGCGGATTGCCCGGCTGCGGCCCTATCTAGACATGGGGGCACTCACTACCTTGGTGCATGGGCTCGAAATTTCAAGATTAGACCACTGTAACGCGCTCTACGTGGGGATGCCTTTGAGGCTGATGTGGAAACTTCAGGTGGTGCAGAATGTGGTGGCCAGACTCCTTACTGGAGTGAGAAAATACCAACACATTTCTCCAACTCTGGCCACACTGCATTGGCTGCCCATTCGTTTCCGTGTCGGCTTCAAAGTCTTAATGCTTACTTATAAGGCCCTAAACGGTTTAGGATCTTGATATTTGTCGGAACGCCTTCTGTCACTAAGATCTACCCGGATCACCCGTGCAAGTCAGGAAGTGAGGCTGAGGAGCCTGATGCCAAGAGAGGCCCGGAAGGAGAAGACACGAAACCAGACCTTCTCGGCGGTGGCTCCTCGTCTATGGAACAACCTCCCTCCAGAGATTCACACAGCACCTACGCTGGGAATCTTTTAAACCCAATTTAAAACATGGTTATACATCCAGGCCTTCCCTCCAGTCAATACCTGATTTCTTTCTATTTTCCTTTATTTTTTTCTTCTACTTTATTACAATTGTTATTGAACGACTATGCACATTCTTGAGTTTATTGTTTTATCCTATATTGTAAGCCACCTAGAGTGGACAAGTAGTCCAGATAGGCGGGGTATAAATCAAATAGATAGATAGATAGATAGATAGATAGATAGATAGATAGATAGATAGATAGATAGATAGATAGATAGATAGATAGATAGATAGATAGATAGATAGATAGATAGATAGATAGATAGATAGATAGATAGATAGATAGATAGATAGATAGATAAAATTGTTCATATTTTCCCATAAAGGGACAAACAGAAGTCAAATTAAAATACATCATAGGACAGCATGACTAGTTAACACCCAAAAGAGGCTGATGAGAAGATCAGCCTCCACCACTTTCAGGACAGTCAGAACAGTCCAAAGATGTGCAAATCTTCAGAGACACAACAAGAACACAATCTTAGAGCAGCCTTACGACCATTCGTGACTGGACCCAAAACATCATACTGTCCATTAGGCTGTACTTACAAATGGTTAGGCTGGACATGATTCAACCTATCGCGACACAGTACCTCTCCAAAACTAACTTAACACTGTATTTCACTATTTTATTCTGACACAATATAGTAAGGACAATAGTTCAAATTATGGGGCAGTATAAAAATAAATAAATAATTGCTCCCATAAATTGCATGACATAAACTAAAATTTATAACATTCTGTGAGACGTTCTAGACCTTCAAGGAACTGCAAATAAACTCCAAGCTGTCCAAAGCAGATTCTGATAGGTGAGAGTGGAATAGCATTTCCAAGACAGTAAGTACATTGGACTTCTTTCAGATGAAGATCTATGTATTCTAGTTAAATATATACGCAAACACATACTAAATAACACAGCTTGCATTCCATCTTGGGATTTCAGCAATTCAAATGTCTTTCTTATAATTTATGGCATCATTAGGATCACTCTGCCTGTGTACATTTCTGTCTTTCGCTATCACACACACACACACACACACACACACACACACACACACACACACACACACACACACACAGATAGGGAGAGAGGGGGGACAAACAGTGTCTGTAAGCCAACAAAAGAAAGCTATGCACATAAATGGGGGTGATAACTATATAACATACTGCATGTATGAAATGTGCCTTAATTTTGTTAACAATGAACTTTGGTTGCCTAACTGTACCACATCCATAAATTTACCTTAAATATTAACACCTTCTAACAGTATTTCTTATTTTAAAGACTTTGCATTTCTATTGGACTCTTAAAACATTTAAAATACATTGGGGAAAATTAAAAAGAGGGAAGAGAAATATATAAGATGTAAGGGGAAAACAACAATATGTACGTATATACTCATAAATATACTTCTATAAATATATCTATAAATATATAGATGTAAATGTGGATACAGATGCAAAGAAAATCTACAAGGTGTAATCCTGGGCTAGACATATGCATTAATAAACGCTGAGCATACTCAAAGAAACAAAAACAAAAACATTTGCTTAACCATGCATACATAACACAATCTTCTGACCACCTATCTAATGATGAATAGTGTTTAATTCTGAAGTGCAAGTCTTTAGCAATGGCAAGAGATTGTAAAATCCAACTGCACTGACCACTGGTTAAGTTCCAAATCACAAGAAGGCAGTTTAACAGTATATAAAAATCTACAAATGCTGAGGATTTTTTTCTATTCCAAAATGAGGACATGAACACAAATCACATGCTTTGAGGCTGGTTGGATGATGTCAAGAGCAGGCAATATTAATGGTTGGGGGCTGTCACAATAGTGCACATGGTTTGTTTTTCAACCTTTTTGAAAAACATATTGATAGGAAGTTATCTTCTTTTACCTTAACTCAATCTAATTCCGCCCTCTTGATTGTCTACTCATGTTAATTGTATTTCAATGTATTTTATTTGTACTGTTCATTTTTATTTTACTATTACTATTTTTAGGTTGGTTGTATTTTAGCCCTGTTTCTTGTGTGTTTCTTCTTGTAAACTGTCCAGAGTGGCCTTTTGTATAAAAATGAAACAAAACAAACAAATAAATAAATAAATAACTTTTCATCTAATCAAACAGTTGCTGGTGAATTTCTAATACTTGTTGATTACACGGGTGACTTAAATGCTACATTCCATAATAGCAACTTAATCCCTGTCTTTTTTTTCCTTTTAATCTATGCAATCCAGGACACTTAACCAAATTTTTCCAATGTCCACACAGTTGGTTCTGTTTTCAGTTTCTTCTTCCTCTGTGGATGACTTGAAAACTTTAAAAAAAACTTTTTCATTTTCTATAGCAATAGATGTTGTGTGTTAAGTTGTACTGTCTATAACAGTGGTCCCCAGCCTTGGGCCTCCAGATGTTCTTGGACTTCAACTCCGAGAAATCCTGGCTAGCAAAAGTGGTGGTGAAGGCTTCTGGGAGTTGTAGTCCAAGAACATCTGGAGGCCCAAGGTTGGGGACCACTGGTCTATAAGACTTTAAATGGCAACCCTTCCCATTCCTAGTATTTTTTTAACTTTGCGGATGAAGCATAGGTGAGGCTATTCAGTATAAAGCAAAACAGTCACCCATGCTCTCCGACTATGTTGCCAGAAGAAAGCCAGATAGTTTTTGCTTTTAGTCTGGAGGGTGTGAGGATTCTTTGATCAGCACATGAAAGCCAGCTTGATCTGCAGCATTGCTACCCCTCCAATAGCAGCACCCCAGCCACTGGAAGATGCAGCACAGGGAATTGCTGCTGACAAATGAAGTGGTTACTGTGGGGGCAAGTGGCTTCTGTATTATGAAGGGTAAGAGTCATCAGATGGCAGAGGCTGAACTGTCAGCCCAGGAAAGCAGGGAGGTAGATCGGCAAATAAGAAGCTGAGCCAGACCCACATCTCAAGAATAAGTCCCAAGCTACCTTACAAGGTAGCCTGGAAGGGTGCAGGAAAAAGGACTTCTGCAAATGTAAAAATGTCAGGATTACTCACTAGGGAAGAAGATAGCCCTGGATAACTAGCCATTCTCTCTGGTGAAGAACACTGGGTTTCCTGGGTTTGTAGCAGAACTGGCACCCCATTACCAATTTTCATCCTGAACAATCCTTTGCCACAGAGCAGTGCCAGATTTATATTGGGGTATCAGGCAACTTGTACAGTGGCAGTTGACCAGGGTACAGATGATCCACAGGTGGAGGCATAAGTGCAGGAACCCTGCAAGCCAAAGGAGACTGATACTTTGTCTTACTGGGCTGGGAAATCAAAAGCAAAAAAGCAATGAGTTCTGCTTATATATCACCCCAAATCACTTTAAGCATTCTCTGGGCATTTTAAAATGTAATTATGCAGGCTACACAATGCCCCCCCCCACAAGCTGCACACTCAATTTACCCACCTCAGAAGGATAGAAGTCTGAGTGAACCTCGAGCCGGCTATCCGGGATTGAACCCAGGTCATAAGCACAGTTTTGACAATTTAACCACTGTGCCGTGAGGCTCCTACAGAAGGAGTATGTTAGGGGAAGTCTAGCCAAGATGACAGTGGGACTGCTGTCTTACCCAACAACTAGTGTGCCCAGCGAGAGAGTGTTCACTTAGGCAAGAGATGTTGTCAGTCCACACTGCTCACGCCTAGAACCTGAATCTGTAGAAAGACATATTTTCCTGAAGATCAACCTACTATTGCTGGGTTTCCCTAGAGTCCCCTTTAAGTAAGAGAGAGTGACACACTCTGTTCACAGTACAAGGCATGCCATGTGTCAGTTTGCTGCCCCCTCCTTCTGACTCTCCAACTGCTACTCTAAGGTTATGCTCATTCACCCCACTGTGCTGTGCCCCATTCAGTTGGCACAGTTCCCACTCCCCGCAAGCTATCTGCTCTCCAATCTGCCTGCCCAGTGTGACCTTTCCTCTGCTTCCTCAATGCTGTTGGCATTTCCTGCTGGCATTCCTACTGTTCAGGGTTCAATCAGTAGGCCCTTTACAGTCATTTTCTAGCACTGCTGTCTGTGTGCCCTCTTTTTGTTCAGCATATTCACTGCAAAGAGGACACAAAGATTTTTTTTAAAAAAAATGCCCATTCATCTATTTAATGGGAAAATAACAACTACATAGTATTCATCAGTATTCGTCAGCCATGGAAGGCAGCCCATCTAGGAGAAGGAAAACTCCGATTTCAAACCTCCACTGCCTTGTGGCTATATCCACCAATGGAAAAGGCTTCAGGAGTTAACCTCGAGGCAAAATCCGGAGCTGGAGTCCCGAAGGCAGCTCGTGTCGTTCTGCCAACTCCTGCGACGTTGATGGAACCAGTCGTATTGGCTCTTGCCTTTCCATTGGACCATTTCAGCAATGTGGAGAGGGGGGATCTGCTGCTTGGGTAACAGCCTATCCTCCATATTACCTTACCCGGGCTTCATGCTCTGGAGAGGAGACTGAAGGATGCCTGTGATGATGAGTATTCATGTTGACTATAATGGAGTTCCAGACATCTGGAAAGTCCACATTTTTAACATTCTGAATTCCCATCAGAAGTGCTGTAAATCTGAATTCCATATATGAATCCTGAATCTAAATTTGGTTGCTAGTGAATATCCTTAGTTTTGATTGTTCTGAAGAGTCTGTTAATAGTTCCAACACAGGAGAGGTTTTGAAACATTCAAGGCTGAGGGCCCATACATGTATATGTAAGGATATGTATCCACATTTCATCCCGGATCAGGTTCAAGATTTGACACTTGAATACAAAGCCTTCCAGTTTGGGCCCATGTTACTTGTTGGAGCATCCTTCCTTGATGTCATCCACCCAACCCACAAGATCATCCCAGTCAAGGCTCCTCCAGGTGGCCATAAATTCTCTACAACAAGTAGGGCTTTTTCACCGTGGCTCCAACTTTATGGACCCAGCTGCTGGAGGAGCTCCTCCTAGCCCTCTCTCTGCTGACATTTAGGAAGTAATTAAAGATGCTGCTTTTCATGGAGGCTTTCCATACTGACCCTAGCTGACCACCTTCTCCCCCCCCTCCACTTTTCTGTGGCCACTCTGGGTTTATACGATTAGGCTGTGCCATCTATTTTTAGGGTTATTGTTGTTGCTTTTTGTCTTTATTTTTGTTCTCTATTATACCTGTTGTAAATGCCTGAGTACTGCCTTGACCTTAATTTGAACAGGATACACAATCAATCAATCAATATGTTGTGCTTGTAAATATTGCTATATAAATTTAGAAGGTAGTTGGACTGTCATGTTAAAAATGGTAAATTGATGAGCCACAGTCAGTTCATTTCTTCCATTATTTCAGTTAAAAGGCTGTCTCTCCATTTTCAAATCAGGATTACTCCACAGAATTAGTTTAGCAAGACACAGAGGTCAAACTGTAACTGACAAGAAATTGTATGTCAGACCAGTCTCACCATGGAGACAGCAGGGGGGAAATCCTTTTCCTCCCTAGAAAAAAAGCAGTCAAACCAGAAGATCATGTCAAACGGATTGGTTCCAGAATTGTTCAGAGAGAGGTGGCTGAATCATTTGCCAGTTGTTTGCCTCATGATACAAACACAAGCCTACATTTGCCTCTTCAAGGGTGAAAAATGGGGAAGTAAAGCTTGTCAGTTATATTTCCTAAATACAATATTATTTTTTCTGAAAATATATTTGGAGAATATAGAAAGGAATGGCACAAAGAAAATACAGGATCCATAGCAATATATTCACTTTGACTGATCCCCAGGTATTTAGTTTAATTGATGCCTAACTGCCTAGATCAAGATATATTTCAGCCAACATGGCAGAAAAAATTATCATAATCATTTGATTAATATCCCAAGGAACCAGTATGTTTAGATACCTAATAGCTTACAGACACCAACTAAATTGCTAGTTGGCAAACAAGTTAGACAAAGTGAGGACAGCTCGAGCAGCCTTAGGTTTAGAACAGCGAATTATGTAGCCAAAAACCGTTGATTAATTTCATCAGCTCTGTTACAGAGGTTATAAAACCAAATCCATTTCAGAAATTCAGGTGCAAAAAATCACATTCTTTCCACAGGTGCAAAGATGAACTATCCAGTAATTTTGGCAAATGCTTTCTTAGCATCAGGTAAGATAATGGCAGTAGGACCAAGCACCTTGGTCTTCTATTAACGATTTGTAACTAATTCTAACTTGTTTGTTCTCTGCCTGTGATAGCTAAAACCTATCTGATGTGAATGAAACAGTGTAACTATAACAATCTGAAGTCTATTATACAGTGGAGCGGCTAGTTTCTTAGTATCAATATTTCATTGTTATGTGCCATGAAGTCACCTACAACTTATGGCAACCCTATGAATGAGCAGTCTCCGGAATGCCCTGCTCTCAACAGTCTTGCTCAGCTCTTGTACACTCGAGCCTGCTATTTCCTTTAGGGCAGTGGTCCCCAACCTTTTTAACACCGCAGACCAGTTGGGGAAGGCGGGGCACCCTCCCGCACTTGCGGCACATGCACAAAGGAGCGGGGGGTGCTCACACAGGGGCACGCACACTCATGTGCATGCGTGAAGGGTGGGGCAAGCTCGGGGGCACTCGGGCACATGCACAAAGGGGTGGAGGCACTCATGTGGGGGCACGGGCATTTGCGTGCATGTGTGAAGGGGCTGTGGGGGCAGTGCGTGCAGGGTGGGTGCCAGTCTGGCCTAGGCCACGGACCGGCACTGGGCTGCAGACCAGGAGTTGGGGACCCCTGCTTAAGGGAGTCAACCCATCTCATATTTGGTCTTCCTCTTTTTTTTTGCTGCCTTCAACTGTTCCAGTGAACCTGCCTTCTCGTGATGTGCATGAGAGCCTCGGTTTCAACATTTTTGCCTCCAGAGATAGTTCAGACTTGAGTTGATCAAGGACCCACTTATTTGTCTTTCTGGAAGTCCAGGATATCCACAAAGCTCTTCTCCAGCACCATATTTCAAATGAATCCATTTTTTTCTATCATCTTTTTTCACTGTCCAGCATTCACATGCATACATAGTGACTGGAAATATGAGAGTGTGCTCCTGTGCTATTCTGCTATAATACTGTAAGGTACACATTACATAGATTATGTCATCTAAAAGGACTGTTTTTCTGGTGCTTCAATTGAAGAACTCTTCAAAATTCCAGATATTAAGTCTTCCCTGATGACGGAGAAGGAGAAGGAGACATCTTCTTACTGGAACACATAGGTCCTTGTATATTTGTGGCCCATGTAAAGTCAGTAATGATGCTGATGGAGATATCTATCTAAGGATGGCACTCATGAAGTATAACCCTTCCTCAGGGTAAACGGATGGTAAGCACCTGAATGGTTTTAAAAAGAAAAAGCTGGTTGAAATATCCAAAAGGGACTCTGTGTGAGTTCTGAAACATTAAATCTAAGCAGGCCTACAGCCAGACACAATAGATTTAGCTACAGAACATGTGCTGCTCTTGTTGAAGGCTGAGTGGAAAATAGAGTGGTGTATAGATAACAAGCAAAGCAAAGAAAAGCACAGCTTAAACGGTGATGCACAAAAATGAGTGATTAAAGCATTACTTTGCAGAAAGAAAGGATCAGGTCGGAAAAAAAGAGAATGCAGACTTCACAGTGGATTAACGGCATGCTCTAGTATAATGTTGTCATTTCTAAGATCTTGTTGCTTATTTTCTAGTTGCTTTTCTGAAGATGCACTTTGGGCGGGGGGGGGCACTCCAAAGGAAGAACATGGCTTGATGTATAAGGAAAACTCTTGGGAAAGAGAGTCAGAGATGGACATCCATGGGTTCTGTTAATTTGGGATTTGCCCTCTGTTGTTGCTTTGGATAAAATATTTGCAGGAGAAAATGTGTTGCAGCACAGAATTTTCAGCCAAAGCACATATATAAAGGGAAGCACCACAACTTTGTGATATTTCAACAATCCCACAGCTTTCAGCTGGAGCTTAAGTATGTCATGAACTACTGTACATTCCATTGTACTGCCATGTACATCAATAATATGACTCACAAACATTGCTCATCTCCATGTAAAAAGAGGAAAAGGAAAAGGAGGCAAAATAAAGATCAGGCTAGGATGGGTTAACAAGCATAATTTACTTTCTGGATCAAGAGGGTGTAAGTGCAAACTGTGTAAATGTGCAATGCAGTGAGATTTGTGGGGAGGGGGTAAATATTCCACCAGGTTCGAGTAAACACATATAGGTTTTTTTACTCTCACTTTCATGCCAGGTGTGCACTGAATATGGATAATCTGTTCTAAATGTTGATATCTCTTCTGGAGCAATCACAGTATAAGGCTATATAATTTTGAGACTGAATAACATCAATAAATTTAGGATAAGCCACCTTTTCTCTTGAGAGGGGCTGTTTCATGGAAAACAGAAATGGGGAAAGATGCCTGGGTTTGTTTGTTGGTTTATTTTTGGACTTTACTTCCAAAAGTCCTACAGACAGCATGATCTCTGGCCATACTAGCTGCACAACTGAGGAAGTTGTAGTCAAGACAATCATTCACCCCATCTCTGGTGTAAAGGCAAACTCCCTTCCCTGTTTTCAGCCAACAAGAGACAAGAAAGTAGTCTGCAGACAAAAATTGAAGTCAGCAAGACTTTCGCAGGAACAGCATTTCTCAGACAACCAACAGTAAATATTTTACTGGGGGTTATGAAAATAGGCACAAAACTGCCTGTTTTACACATCCTGCTTTAATGCAATTCCCTTGCATTAAAGCATGAGATGGAGCAGCTTTGAGCCAGCCAGTGCTGGGAGGCTTCTCACCACTAGTGACAGCTCTCGGGTTGGGCTGCCTCTCACCTGCTCAACAGGTGGCAAAAACAGAGTCACTGAAACTAATCCACTGCTTACAAGAACAACGTTGCCAGGCATCACCTAGGAGGCTGGCAACAGTGGAGGCCCAGCCATCACTGGCCATGCAGCAATGCTGTTCTTGCCTGAGGAGCAGCTCCATTTTTTGCCACATGTCAAGCTATGACTCAGGCACTATCAGTAGCTGCAAAGTCTCTCAGCATTGGCCAGTTGGTGAGAGAAGCACTAGTGCTGTTTTAAAAGATGCACATTGAATTCATTTTGCATTTTCCTGTACGTGTATTCTACTGAGAGATAAGTCTTCCATAAGGAAAGAAAACCTTGTATTTGCAGAGACTGACTGATTGCAATCCACATTCTGCTATATATAAAAATAGTGAGATTTGGAAATGTGTCGCTTTATTTGCTGCAGTGGGCAAAAGGATGTAACTAGAGATGACCCACGGCTATTAAAGAAACACTGAGTCTGAAGCTTATTTTGAATTCAAAATAGTAAAACAATGAATACTTTCTAAGATGAAAGATGACACAGGAAGAGGAGAATATGCTACACAAGAAATATTGACAGGAAACTAGAGTCAGTCGATTCTAGTGAAGAAAAATGCAAGTGAAAATTACATGTGTAAGTAAAATGTAAAGCATACAATGATTACAGAAGAAAGGCAATTATTGGCCATGAACCAGAAGGCAGGGAAGCTCTTAGATACAAATATTATAGCAGTCAAATGAGCTATGATTTAACTGCTACTGAAAACTACTACAAATTCCAGCATGAAAAAAAAATCATTTTAAGGCATCAGGTGAAATACAGTAGCTATGTTGTATAAAAAACATGTGACTGTATTTTTTTAGTTTTAGTTAAACATCCTCCAAGACCAGAAACTAATGGTAGTTCTAAAATGACTAATCATGTCATAGGGTAGCCTAAAGATTAAAAAGGAGAAAGAAAATCCTTGCAGTTCCAGTGTAATTTAGAGATGTCAAACTAGATTCGGTAGATCCAAGTTCAAGCCCACACTACGCCATAAAACTTGGTGGGTGGTCTTAGGCCTACTGATGTCTCAGTAGGACTTACGGCACAGAGCTGTTGTGAGGAAAAACTGAGGAGAGGACCAAGTACAGTGCAGTAGATTTGTTTAAGAAATTAGAAGATGTTAATTCTCCTCCTTCTCCATATCTTAATCTCAAGCACGTAAGGTACAAGGCACACGATTATGAAAATTAAAAGAGAATAATACTGAGTTCCATCCAAGGTTCATGCCTAGTAGAAATCTAAATAGAGGAACTAATCGTGTTCAAGGCTGAAGACTATATTCAAATACGAATTTTTGATCCTGGGCCTCAAAGCCACAATGGCAACAAAATAAAAAGGAGAAAAGGTTGAAAATAAGGAGACAGTTGGAACTATCTCAAGAGGTTCAGAAGTCAAAACAGCCAGTCCATCTGAGAGCAGCCTTAAACTGGAGATGGGACATGTCTGGAAATGCCCCTTCATCATGCAAAAAAGCAGGCTGAGCCTCCCCCTCCCCCTGCCAAGGCAACACATCTGTCAGTAAAAATGAGAGGCAAAGGGCTGGGGTGGAGTATGACGGAGAAAAGAGCAAACCTTAGGCAGAGTTGCTTTTTAAGTGAACATTGCTTTCTGATCCCATGAGAAGCCTAAATCTTCCTCCTTAGCAGCTTTCTTTCTGCACTCTTGCTTCAGCTAGGAATTTTGTTAGTAATGAACGGATGACTTATGAGGGAGAGAAAGCCAAGACAAGTTTCCTCTGTCTTAGGAAAAGAGTTAGCAACTTCTGGGACTTCAGATGTTAGTGAACTAAAACTTCATTCAGCCCTAACCAGCATAAACCACCGGTGAAAAAGGCTGCCATTTGCAGCCCACCAACATCCGGAACTCTCCAAGTTGCCCATCCCTGTTTTAAACATTCATCATAACTGTCTTTGTTTACCAAGATACAGGGAAACTGCCCAGGTCTCATGCAGCTGCTAACCACACGGAGTAATGTGTGTAATGTATGCAAACCCTTTGTATACTAGGCTATTAGTTCTGGATTTATCAACCACCACACCTTTATTAGCAAGCTGTCTTTTCCTGAACCTTAAATTTCATGCAGTGAGAGTTTCTGTTCTCACAGAAAAACAGACCTGCTTCTGAAACACATTTTATTTCCATTCTCTGGTTGCCTTGTGAGCCTTCTGTCCCTTACGTACCCCATCCCAAAAGGCATACAGCAAAAGGCATATAGCTAGATGGAAATATACTTATAAATCGCTGCATCCGAAAGAGAACATGTGCATATTCAGCTGCTAGATGTGGGGCACATGGTCACCTTCTCCCAGCAGCAGTCTCAACCTTTGCAGTGGGCTACCTCGAAGACAAAGGTCTGGTGTGGTATGCAAAGCAGTCATTGTTACACTAGGTTTATGTCCACTGAATGAAATTAGCAAGGCTTCCATATACAAGATACATCTGCACATTATAGTGTTTATCATATAGTGGCATCTATATATACCTGGACATTTATCTGCAATGTCCCGGAAAATGTGGTGGGTTTGATGAGGTTTCAACAAACCTGGAAGCACTAAATTTGGACCTGAGTTCATTCACTTGAGGTGGGTGGCAGCACACCTTACTGAATGTTCCCCCATACCTAGCCATCAAAAAGGAAAGAAAGTGCTCTCACACAGGAAGCTAGCAGGTCAGTGGAAAGCTTAGGGAATGGCGACTCTTGAAGGAGATGAAATGTGGAAGGACTCTGAAGTTTCATCTGAAGATGCCAAGACTAGGCACAAGATCATGTCAGATAAAAAAAACCACCCTATTCTTAAAAGTTAATAATAGTGTGATGCTACACAGAACTGTTGTATGCTACTTTTCAAAATTTTAAAATTAGTCCTAAAATCCAGTAACTCTAAAATCCAGTAACTAAAAGCATGAAAAGCTATGTATCTGACAAAGCATAACTACTGTTTTTACACCATAAAGAAAAATGCTGACATCTAAAAATTCAAAGGAACTATTTTTGTAATATTACTGCAGAAGATATGTCAAAGTGTTCTACATTTTTCCTAAGAAGGACTTCAAAGCCATTTTTGCTTCTTCTTTTATATTAATTGTTGTAAGCTGCCCAGAAACCTTTGGATAGTGTGGGCGACATATAAGTTAAATAAAAATAAATAAAATAAAATATATATTATATTATGCTGAGTAAAATAAACAGTGACATAGAACTAGTGCTATTACAGGTTTTACATTGTCAGCAGATCCAACTCTGGATCTAGAAATCAATCTCCATAAATGCATGTCATCAAATATTATTCATAATCTAAACATTATTTGTTTGTACAAAAACTTGAATACATGGTTAGATCACACGTTTCCTGCAAGATTGAAAGTGTCTTGAAAATCACTGACTATGCATGATGTATAGTCGGTGCTGTACAAAGCAGTGCTGTATTGCAGCAAAACTATTCAAGATTAATCAATCCCTTTATTTGTATATTGTTTTTCTACACTCTGCTCGTTGAAAGCAGTTCACAAAAAGGCAAGACAAAAACAACGCATACTTAGCACATATTCCATTAAAATAAAAACACTTTTGTAAGACACACAGCATAAAACATGAACATCAAAGTACTAAAAGATCGGTATCAAAGAATCGGAACAAAGCAGCAATATTAAAACAATTCCAAACAAAGCATTCATGTTAATTCCATGAGCAGTTTAAATGATCTGAAATACAATGTGGCCTTTGCGAGTTAGCAGAAAAAGGAGTGTGTGGCCTTTTAAAGTGTTTCAGGGGAGGCAGAGCTAGTTTTTAATTCCAGGAATTGACAGGAAGAGAGTGAAACAGTCCCTGGTCTAGATGGCAAGCAGCTGGCCACAGAGATTGCTTCTAGGCAGAGAGTTTGTTTGTCATTCTTGACATGAAGTTCTTGTTCAAGTGACACAAAGAGAACCATCATCACTACCATCCTATTGCCAAAATGTTGACTGGAAAGAAAAATGTATTCAGTGTATTTCAAACCTCTGGCAGGCTTTCCACTGTGCACCCATTTTTGCACTGGTTGTGAGATTGGTCACACAACTGGTCACACAACAGGGAGCCCACTGGAGCAGGGAGGATGATTACATGATTTCTTTCTGAACTGCATTTGACCAACAGGATGCTGACCTATATTCTTACTTGTCAGGACAATTTTAGGTAGACAGCTGGACAAGAGGAAATCTGAAAAGGCTGGAATGTGTTTTGCTTTCTGCTTCCTTGTATATTAGAAGGGAGAGTGCAATACTAAAGACAGGGAGCTGTGGAGCTTCACAGTTTAGTAAAGGTTGTCATCTCTTTTAATGAACACCTCTGTGAAGTGCTGCCATGCTGGCAAAATTTATAAAGCAGTATGTGTAGCAGATGGAGAAGCAAGGATGGGAAGAAGTAACAGAAGACAGATCTGGTTTAGAAAGGGAACCAGACGTATCTGGTGATAGCCTGTTCAGACTTATTACTATTTTAGTTGCTCAAGTCATCCAAAGAGCTAATTCAGCTGGCAGCTAAGAGATTCAGCTGTGAACCACAAACTCCATGCTTCAAATATTGCCTGTGTAGGGTGCTCACTTATGCATCACAATGAAAGAGGAAAACCTTCACCAAAAATAAAACAGAGAAAGACTGTGATTCTTTTATATAAAAGCTGCATATCAATGAAGTAGTATACTCTAAAAATAGTATACAGTGCTGCTTCGACTTACAAACTTAATTGGTCCCAGAAGACAGGCGTAAGTCAAAATGATCATAAGTCAAAGCACCATTTCCCATTGAAATGCATCGAAATGCAATTAATCTGTTCCGGCCGAAGGAAAAAAAATCACCAAAAAATTATAAATCACTGCAAGACTCATTGGAAACACGATTAATCCCTTCCAGCTTTGGGGGGGGGGGAAGAGAAGCAATCAAGCCTGCAAGACCCATTGGAAATGCACAGAAAACAAACAGAGCAGATTGGAAATGCACAAAGAACAAAGGCACCAGGTCGGAAAAGCACAGAGAACAAAGGAAGCAGTTAAGAAATGCACAGAAAACAAATGGAGCAGTTCGGAAATGCACACAGAACAAAGGAAAAAGCAGGGGATGCATGCAAGACCCATCGGAAATGGGGGAAAAAAACCAAAAAGCAACCAAAAACCCCAAGACCTATTGGAAATGGGGCAGACAAAAAACAACCAAACCCCCCCAAGACCCATAGGAAATGGGGAAAAAACACTCCAAAAAGCAACCAAACCCCCCAACACCCATTGGAAATGGGGGAACCAAAAAACAAACAAACCCTCCAAGACCCAGCACAGCACAGAAACATAACCCCCACTCTTGCAGTGTTTCACGCTGCAAAAACACCCAGAACAGTTTTTAAAAAGCAGAAAACAGCACCATACCTTATCAGGCAGCCTTCTCCAATCACACACTCCCTAACTCAGTGGTGGCAAACCTTTTTGGGCTTGCGTGCCCGAACTGGGGGGGGGGCAAAACCAATGAGCAGTGGGCTGCAATAGCAGCAGAAAGTGGCAGCTGCGGAACCAGAAATGGCAGCAGAAGGGGGAATCCCGGCACGGAGGTGCCTCGGGACCCCACTCCAGATCCACTGCCAGTGCCAGCTGCTCCAGATTCATCTGCTGAAGTGCCAGCACTGTGGCTGCAGCTGCCTTCTCAGGTTTGGCTGCACAGAGGGGGGGAGTAGCTGTCTGGCAACTTATCGCTGGCATGCTGGCGGAAAAGGTTCCGCGTGCCAGCTGTAGCAAGCGTGCCATAGGTTTGCCATCGCTGTTCGAATTGCTGGGGCGAAAGAGCTACAAAGAAGCAGCCTCGTCACCACCTACAGTTAGAAATCTGAATTGCCTGCCTTTTTCCCCTGCCTTTTTCTATTCGTAACTGGAAGCTCCAGCCGCAAGTAGAAGCAAAATTTTGCAGCCGGAGCTGGTCATAACTCGGAATGGTCATAAGCAGGGACGTTTGTAAGTCAAGGCACCACTGTACTGTAAATAATACTGCAATACACCTTCCCATTGTGTAGAAGATAATGGCCATGAGACCCATGTGCTTGTCCAGGAGCTCGATGCAAAAGAGAAGCTTTAAGTCCCCTGCAGTCTCTTACTACTGTGTCTTTATCACTGTGATAATGTGCATATGAAATGCACTGAATAAAATTCAGATTAAAATGCTAGGTATTATCTTCCTCGTCACAAGTACTACCTAGACTCTTTACAGTGGTGTAGCTATGCATACAAACATAAAGTGTTAACTGAGCAATTAGAGTTATTGTCTGAGACCAACTTCCAAAATCACAGAGGTACTTTTCCACTGGTTTAAAACACCCAGAAAGGCTGACAGGAAACAATAAAAAGGCAGGAAGACAGGAGTCCCTGAAGAGCACTGGGGCTTGTGTAGTTCATTAAGGCTGTGGAGAGCGCACTGGATAGCTCTTGTTACAGAGCATTTCCTCTTCATGGTTCTCCAAAGAATAGGAATGCTTTCAACGAATTTCTTACTTCTGATTTTGCAGTGCTAGCCAAACTCCAGTTTAAGGGCTGAGGGAAAAGGCTATGAAGTGCTGCCACCTCCTGTTATGTGTAAAACACATACAATAGAAGCACTACACAACTGGACAGTTAAAATTAGAACCCAAGTCCCCTTCCTAGTGCTTTAGCTACTTAAGAGACATTCTCACTCGGAGTTCCTCTTTCAATAGCTCAGTACCCATGCATGGATATTTGCAGACTGTGAATCCATCCTTGGAGAAAGATGAATTGGTATACATGTCTCTGGCAATTGTCAGAAAGAGCTACTAGTATAAACATCAGCAATATGGAAGAAAATAAAGTGTGATGAGTAAAAATCATTGTCCTTTTCAAAAATTTTAGGTTACTTATGTAAATAGCATCCCCTAACAATGCCTGGACTAAATGTCAAGGGGACCCTTTACCTTTAACAATGCCTTTCTTCAGCCACTCTGGACATGCATTTCACATTAAAATATTTCAAAGTCATTCCCCTGGTTTCATATGGACATTGATATCAAGAATATGAGATAATGCCCCAAAAAGATCAAACCAAAAGCCTATCTAGGGACCAGTCACCAAACTGTGGAACAGTACTTGATGCCAATCTCTAACATTGATGTTCTTCTTGTTCTAGAATAAAATCTACAATACCATTGTTTCTGTGAGGGATTTTGAAGTTACGTCAAGGGTGAATCTTTCACCATGTATATGTCTTCATTTCATAAGCACAACCCCTATTTTCCATGGAAAAGTTTTCTAATACACTGCTGCATGATTCCAGATTGGTATAGTTCTGTGCATTGGTTCAATGCACAATCAACTAAAACATTTCCCAGCCTTCTGCCCTCCAGGTGTCTTGAAGCTCCCACCTCTCCCAGCCACCGAGCTGATGCTAGCTGGGAATGGTGAGAGTTGAAATCCAACATATCTTGATAGTATTTGATTCAAGGAAGCTGGATTAACTTCACACCGTGCTTCAGAAGACTGAAATTTTAGTTTTCCTAAGAATCTTAGTAAATTGGTAAGCAATTGCTTATTAAACACACTTACATGATCTAACTAAACCCATTATCAGCAATGAAATAGCACAATCACAGACATCAAGTTCAAGAATGCTACAAACAAATATCTTTAGTCCCAGACAACACTAACTTTGGCATGCACCACGCATACTCAAATGCAATAGTTCTCATACGCATCACATACGCATCATGCCAATCACATATGTTAATTCAAAGCCCATTTAACACAAGCTGCTTCTTAGTTCAAATCGCACTCAGTACAAGGGGACTGAAGTGAAAAGAAAAGCTACCATACAGCTCTACAAAGGCATTTCTAATTATATATTTTACAGTTAACATATCGGCTAACGAATATCTATTCAGAAGTGAACCCCACAATGTCCCATAAGTAAACAACTGCAGCCAGTTTTCATGGTGTAGACCTGTGGCAGAATACGAGCATGGAGTCTTCAGGCCAAAGCTCACTTCACCTAGCAAAGGGGTTCCTTGTCAAATGAATATGTACACTATTTGGATAAGTAGACACTGGTGTATTTTACAGAACTGTTATTGTGATTACCAAGATAATACATATGAAATATTTTTTACCCAAAAGCACCATGTTGATGGCAAACACTGTTTCACACTCAAACATTTAATGGAGGATATTCTCCTCCCTCTTATTCCCTAGAAGCAGAAACCCAGCTCTGCTTCAATTCTCATCATGATCTATTTTTTACTTCAGACATCTCAAGCACAGCAGGAGATCCACCCATCCCCAATTTCCTTCTCCGAGCTTGTCCGCATTCAGAGAATAGAAATAATTGGGGATTTCAAAAATATTTGTAGTACATCCACATACTAAACAAATACAAATTTGCCTATATAAACAGACTTTTGTTCACAGATAACTTCCAGAACAAATATTAGAGCTGTTTTAGTCACATGATGAGTGAAGCAAAAATATCTCCCCCTTTAACATGGAAGTGCCAGTCAAACCACTAACTTTAGACTATAAAAGAAGGCTAAGACAGACAGACTACAGAGAGCAGGTAAGGTAACATTATACTCCACAGTAAGGATAGCATCATGTAAACCAAGGAAAGGCAACCTCCAGCTCACAGGCCATTTCCCTGTCTCACCCCAATTGTTTTCTTTCATTATGTCCAATGAGTGATGAGAGATAACAGACTATTTAAAGCCCAGGGAAGCTGTTGCATGGAGCTTTTTCAGCCCAAGAAGTATTTTATGGAAATTAGTTCTGCTTTGCAGCCTAAGGTGTATTTTGCAACTTGCAAAATTCTTCAACTGGCACTTAAGCCTGAGTACACATGCTTCCATTTGTGCTATGGATACCAGAAACCTGTTCACTAAGGCTTATGTCTGAGCAGACATGAATAAAATTGAATGATGCTTGACATGCTTTGAGCTTATTTCTTATTCGACATGCAGAGAGGAGACATGCTTTCTATGCCTGGTGGGAAAATGTCTAGACTGGTAACAAGTATAAGTGGCAGTATTCTTAGGTCTTGCCTACGCTCTTAACCTCCAGTCATTGCTGAAATGCAGCCCTCGGACCCTTTTCAAAATAAAATCTGGCTCTCAGACCAAAAAGATTTCCCACCTTGATGTAATACATTCTCCCAGTTGTATCTAGAGATCATAGAAAGGATATGATGAGTCTAACAGCAGCTGATAAAACTGTCTTCTTTCTCCAAGTATGTTTATATATATTAGCAGCCTCAGGTGTGCTTTGTCTGCAGCTTGAGAAATTCTTGAACTGGCACTTTATATATATGACACCATGCAAGACTATTTCTAGTTGTCACAGGAATCTTGAAGCAACACGATGTTCAACTATGTGATGTATCAGTTTATACTTAAGCTGCTAACCAACCAGTATAAGACTGCAAAGAAATGCAACACTGGCCAGAATCTTTTTCCTTATGCCAGACCATGTTAAGTCCATCAGGGTGAAACTCAATGGTGAAATGCTGCCACTTAAGATGTTTGGCCTTGTACTTCCTATTCCATACCAGTCACATGACTTGGCACGCAACAGGAAATACCCAATTCTTAGCTAGTAGCAACCTGCCACTGAAATTTATACCAATGGGCTTAACACCAATATACCGTAGTTATTCTATTCAATTCTGGCCACTAATGCCCAAACAATATTGGAATGGTAGGTACTATGGAGCAGTAAAACTCTGCTGCTTTATTGCACCAGCTTTATTGTAATGCCCAAATACTTGCGGGGAAAGCCTGCTATGTGGCACAATACACTTGTAACTTCTGTACAAGTCTGTGGAAAAGAGGACAGTCCCAGAAAACCACTTCTAATCAAATACAGGAGCAAACAAAGGGACAATATTGTATACTTGTTTCCTTGTTACAGAGTAGCTAAAGGAATACATATTTCTAAGGAAGGATCTTTACTAGGAAATTGACCAGAATAACTAAGGATACTTATTTCAATACATCAAAATATTTCCTGTTAAAATTGGAAACTAAACCATTCGACAACATCAACAGGATATTCTATGGCAATGCAAAATATCTCAGAAATTTGAAAAAGAAAAGAAGGAAGACTCGTGTTTCACATGAGAAGGTAATAGTCATCAAATGAACTGCTTCAAATAAAATTGAACTCCCACATTTTCATCTAATCCAAATTATGAGTCACTCACACATGTGTTCACCTTACCTTGAAATAAAAAGGCTTTGCTGGCATTATGTAGTCCAGATACTTGTGTAACTCCAATAGTCATGTTGACGAGATCCAGTTCTGTGATAATATCAATTTGTAAGCCAGGGTCTGTGCCAAAGCCTACAACTGGTTTAAAAAAGAAGAGATAGTAAAGTCAGTTTTAATTTTTAAGCGAGCTATAATAGCTACAGAGTCTGTACAATCTCGTACAACACTTCTCCTACAAGTAACAAAATTGTTTTGACTCCATCAGATGATACAAATGCCCCATCCTTTCAGTTTTGGTTTGTTTTGAGGCTTCCTCTTCTCATTTTTAATTGTATTAGTCCGAACACAATCACGCACCATGATTAATGCCAAAAATATAACATGGTAAACAAGTGTTGAACAAGATTATTTCCACCTTGCAGGAAGAGAGGGAGGTCCACTTGCCCTGGTGTGGTCATTCCAGCTCTTTCCCTGCCTTTCAACACACAGGACAGAACAGGGGCTGATAAGAAGCACGGCTGCCAAACTCAAGGAGAGAGCCTCTAGCTGCCAGCTGCTGGTCCCAGGGATTGCCAGGGTTCCAGGAGGAAGATTAGGAGTTAGCTGCTGTGGGCCAAAGGAGTGAGTAGGAGTAACTGAGGGAGGAAGGTAGTGTGACTCCAAGGAGAGAACACTCTCCTCTTCCCTTTTTTTCTTCCCACTGCTGAGAGGCAAAATACTGAGCCCAAAGTTGTAGCTCAGGCCAAAGGGAAGGGACAGATGGAAGGAGGTGCCAGGTGCCAAGCGATGGCAGAAGGGGCAGCATCACCCCTCACCACCAACAACCTGTTTGCAGCTCCCTTCTTCATTATGGCCAGTCCCAGGTGTCTGTCAATCTCAGGGAAACATAAGCCAGGAACAAAAACTACCACTGCTCCAGCTTTGTTTTCTTTTTCTGCCAATGGAAGGGAAACTCTCTGCATTCAGCTCTTCTCCACAGACTGCTCTACCTCCCAAGCCTCCCAAGCACCTTACAGCTACTGCCTGTATTATGTTGTTAGGTTTTTAATTATACTGTTTTATTTATTTATTTTGCTCTTATCTTTCTAGTTTTTGAAGTAAAGGGTAGCCGTGTGGTCCAAAACAAAATATTTTGTTTGGACCACATGGCTACCCGTTTACTTCAATGGAATTGAGGATACCAAGAAATAGCTGCCACTCCCGTACCAAGAAGAAGACACATGCACTCTCAACATCAGCAGAGCAGGACTGCAACCAAAAGGTAATATTCTGGCTTTAATTCCACCCCAATTGTGCAATGAGTTTACTACTGAGTTTACTAAATTACCATCCCAATTCTCATATGAAGGACTCAGGTGTTCTGAGTCATGCATATCCCTGCCAAGCAGAAATGTATCTGTTTTGATCAAAGGCTAAATTGAAAGATGTGGTGTGTGTGCATGCAGGGCCTGTGCTTCTTTGTTTGGAGAACTACATATTGTTAGATTTATTCCACAGCTGCCTACATTTTAACTGTAAAACAGCAACCAGACTCCTGACTTTCATCTAGTAGACAAGCCTAGTGAAATCCATCTTGCTAAGAACTGCTGGACTTAACATCTATGAGCAACTTTCCTGGCTAAATCCATCTTGCCATGTATGTTCAGACTTTAAGTTTTGGACTTAAAGTTCTTCAGACTGCTACAGACCTGATGAAGTGGTGTTTTAATCCACAAAAACTCATTTATTGTATGATGATTTTTTAGTGGTCTGTAAAGGTATCGCCTATTTTTGCATTTGGTTTCTATTTTTTGTTTATTACTTATTTTTTATTGCTATATAATTTGCATTAACTTCATTTGTTTGTTAACCACCCGGAATAGAGCTTTGCACTAATCCGGCAGTATGTATGTATGTATGTATGTATGTATGTATGTATGTATGTATGTATGTATGTATGTATGTACGTACGTGCGTGCGTGCGTGCGTGCGTGCGTGCGTGCGTGCGTGCGTGCGTGCGTGCGTGTATGCATGTATGACTGACGTACATATGTACAGTGGTGCCTCACTTGACAACAATAATTCGTTCCATTCAAATCGCTGTTAAGCGAAATCGTCGTCAAGCGAAAGTAAAAAAACCCACTGAAATGCATTAAAAACTGGTTAATGCGTTCCAATGGGAGAAATACCTCATCGTCCAGTGAAGAACCGCCATAGGGGAAGCCATTTTCAATCTCTGTCTTCCGGAAATAGATCCGGAAAACAGCAGGCGGCCATGTTGAAAACCCGAGGATCAGCTGTAAAGATTGTCGTGAAGCGAAAAATCGGTTCCCGAAGCAGGGAACCGATCGTTGTAAAGCGGATTTTCCCCATTGAAACATCATTTTGCGATCACTGTAGCAATCGCAAAAACGTCATCATTAAGCAATTTCAGCATCAAACAGGGTAATCGTCAAGCGGGGCATCACTGTATGTATGTATGTATGTATGTATGTATGTATGTATGTATGTATGTATGTATGTATGTATGTATGTATGTATGTATGTATGTATGTATGTATGTAATATGCATACTTATGTATAAATAAATAGTAAGTAAGTAAGTAAGTAAGTAAGTAAGTAAGTAAGTAAGTAAGTAAGTAAGTAAGTAAGTAAGTAAGTAAGTAAGTAAGTAAGTAAGTAAGTAAGTAAGTAAGTAAGTAAACTTTTGAGAACTAGAAAGGTGGCCATCATGATGACAGACACAAATACTGGATAGAGAATTTCATGATATTTTGGACAAGTAATTACTATGTTTAATGACACTTTCTATTACTGAGATGTGAAAGTCTTAAACCATCCCACTAAGGCACTTTAGTCTGTATAATATTAGCCATATCTCTCATTTACTAGGATTCACTAGATAGTCTAAATTTTACAGATATTAAAAGCATGATGCCGTGCCTTTTCTAGCTCCAGCTTTCCCAAAAGACAAGAATGCACCACTGCACCAGAACAATTTCAAACAATCATTTGATGCTCCAGTACACGATGCACATTGCATGCTTTTTCCTGATAACATCCCAAATGGACCCTTGTATTTTTCCCACTTAAGACATACCAAGCTCCCAGCATAGCAAACTGGCACGTTTTGCAAGATAGTAAATGCAAAAGTTGTCTTTTTCAACTCTGTGATATTTGCAGCTCTTCTAGTTAAGGTCCCACATCCTCTAGAGAACTGTGCATGGCAATAATTCTCATGCCCAGCACCAAGGTGGTCCTGTAACACATCTGCACCAACAAACCTGTTCTCTTGTACTTGCTCTAAGACGTAACTGTGCACAAACCGGAGAACTCCAACATACATACATAACAAGGATTCAAGGCAAGAAAGACCTCATCCAAGCAGGCAGGCAACAGCACTGTCAAAGCTGACACCACTCATCTGTTCAGCAAATACAAAAGATACTTAGATGTACGTGTGCATTTGCCACCAACTAATAGCTCTGGGTTATAGTCTCAGACTCTTGAAGACCTGTTCTTTGGTTTTCTAACCTTTAGTACTGGATCAGCTATTCCAAATGCTATAGGGCAGTGCAACTGTCTCTTTGGGGCAAAAAGAAGAAGATGGAAAGCAAGCCAAAACAAAGCAAACAGCTATCAACAGTCAGTCTATCCTTGAATTGGCAGCAAGCTTTTCATTCCCTGCACAAGCAGCTGTGGTGATACTATCCCCAACTCAGCTCTTTTCACCTCTCACTTGGCTAAGGCAATAAGAACAGACATCAATGTCTGTTTCGGCACTTTCCTACAACACTCGAGATAAGCAAAGTAATGTACAGGAAAAGTGATACGCATAAGTTTTCCTGTATCAAACTACAATTTTCCTGCAAACCATAGGCAGCCCACAATTCCCTACACTGAAAATCATTTCAACAATTTTATTGGCTTAAAAAATTCTCGTTCCAATTTTTAGATAACACTAGAACAATATAGATGAAACTCCATCATTCTTTTTCTCTTAAGAAAACAATGGGCTTTCAGGGGAGGGTGTTTAAAACCAAACTGTTCAAATGGTCTCCAGGACAAAAAGGCATATTGGTAAGACACAAAACTGATCTTGAGCCAAAAACCATAGGGAGGAAAAAGGGATCCACAACTTTTTCCAACCACACTATAACCCACTGCCCATCATTCAAACTTCTGTATGCTAGAGCCTCTCATCTCTCAGTCTTACTAGCCAAGAGACACCTGATAATTTATGAGTTGTGGGAAATTTCAGTTTTTTCCTCTTATCATTAGACTGCTGTTTAGAACATTTTCTGGAAAATGAAACCCAAGTACAGAGCAACTGTAGCACAACATTTATATAGTGCTCTAACACAGTGGTTCTTAACGTGGGCAATAATGCCCCCCAGGGGGCAATTTCATTTTTCAGGGGGGCGGTAGAACGAAAAGGCGCGGTGTGGGGGCAAAAGAATAGAAGGGGGCGGTAGGGGGGGCGCTGGAGTGAGCCAAATCTGTGAAGGCGACTGCAGCCGCAGTGCTGGCAGTAGATCCGGTGCTGCTGCTGCCGCCAGATGATCCAGCTCTTTCTACCTGCCACGTCTCACCTTTCTCCTTTAGGGGAGCAGTGAGTGTGGATCGGGTAGAAGGAAAGGGTCTCTTGGGTTCTCATCCTCGCCCCGTGAAGCGCTGCCTCGCACCCGGGTGGGGAGGGACACTAGGTAGGTAGGTAGGTAGGTAGGTAGGTAGGTAGGTAGGTAGGTAGGTAGGTAGGTAGGTAGGTAGGTAGGTAGGTAGGTAGGTAGGTAGGTAGGTAAGATATCATCACCTCAGGGAGGGGGGCGATGATAACTTCCTCAATGGCTCAAGGGGGCGTTTCTTTCAAAAAAGTTTAGAACCACTGCTCTAACAGCTTCCATACACCAGAGATGGGGAAAGTTGCTTCTTGGCCTATAACTGCCAGAATCCCACAGTCAGCATAGCTACATCTGAGAATTCTAATCTACAAAAATTTATTGCCCGTCTTTGTTATGTAAATAGCTGTATTCAATTATAAAAATTATAAGTGCAACTCTTGTTTATTTATTTAAAATATTTTCCCCCTGCCTTTCTCCTTAAAGGACCCAATGCTACTTACATTATTAAAATGATAATATTTAAAAGCTAAAAGCAGTTAAGTCTACAAATATTTAAAAAGAACTAGACAAGTATTATAATAACAACTGTAAATAAAGTCAATATTAAAAATATTTAAAGGCAACAGAGCACAACACTCCATTGAAAAAAACACTCTCCGACATCTAGTCACCAAGAGAAAGCCTGCCTGAAGAGAAAAGTCTCTGCCTGCTTGTGGAAGGACAGTAAAGATGAAGCCAGCCTGGCTTCCCATGGGAAGGAGTTCCAGAGGCAGATTAAGATTGTCATTGTCTTGCACAGTGGCGGCCGAGGCTGAAAGAGAGTGCCGCCTATGTATCCCTGGGTTTCCAGAAAGCTGAAGGGTGATGGGTGATACTTGAGGCGAGGAGTTGCAATCCTATACATTGTTTCTAGGGAGTAAGTCCCTTGAGGAACTGCAGGATTTAGCCTTTACATGCTTGTTAGCTATAAGAACTGCACTGTTCATTTATCAGCCAATAACCAACTGACTCATAGCACATACATCGACTTTTTGTAACAGCCCAGGTAGCCACTTCGGACCTGTACGTGTTATGCCATCCCTTATGAGCAAAGTATAAACTTAGGGCTCAGTCAAATGGTTATTTGTCCTGCCGTTTGGTGTACCACAGAGACAAGTTGGTTCACACACTTTTCCAGCAATCAAACAGTGTAACTCCTAGAGTGAAACAATATGTCCCCAGAGTGTCCATACTGGCACCTTTCTGGGCCCCTCTCAAGGGCATCTACTTTTTCAGTATGGGTAGATTCTAGTTTGGTCCATTTCTAGCATGTGAAATTGCTAGGAACAGATCAAGAAGCATTCCTTAAGGCAGTGGTCCTCAATGTTGGGCCTCCAGATGTTGTTGAACTACAACTCCCAGAAGCCTTTGCCACCACCTCTGCTGGCCAGGATTTCTGGGAGTTGAAGTCCAAGAACATCTGGAGGCCCAAGTTTGGGGACCACTGCCTTAAGGTGTCAAGGCTTCCTCCACTGTCAATTCCCAGCATTGTGCAGTGGCTCAATAACCGAGCCACTTCAGGGATATCAGCAAACTGAACACTTCTCTCTGCTTCTTGACAGAGGGACTGAGGAAGTGAGATGACCACTGCTGATGTGCTGCATCAATTAGATTAAATCTTTTAATATTCAGAAAACCTTTATTTCCGCTATATCTTAAATGGGTTTCCTTAATAAATAAATAATATTTATTTCCGTTTTATTTAACACCAGCTTCCAAAGTGGCTGGCTATTCACAAACTCTGCAATAGGCCAGAGCATTATGCTTGTAAAATGTTAAACAAACATAATAGGATAGAGGTGTAGAATGTGAGTCTCCAGCTCCTTGCAGCTCATGGACATTACAGAGGAGGCTTTAATGAAATCTGCAGATGTGGTCACAGAGTTCATATTTCTGTCAGACCAGAGCCACACTGTATGATCCAAGGCAGGAATGGAGAATTCGCGCTGCTTCAGAAACTGCAGGGTTGCAATCCCCACCCGGCTTAGAACAGCGAATGATGAGGGCTGCTGGGAGCTGTAATCCAACAAGACATGGAGAGCCACTTGTTCCCCATCCTTGATGTAAAAGCATACTGGTTATGCAATATTTAGTTAGTATTGCAGCATACTGATTATACAATATTTCATGAACCTCTGACAGTGGCAGACCACTCTTTTAAAGTTAACATAATAAGGGAGAAACTGAGAATTGGCACTGAGCAGGGAGTTGACTGCCTTAAAGGCCCCTTCCAAATCCATTATTCTATGATTCTATAATATGATATGATTCTATTCATGCCCATAGGTCAGCCTCAAAGCTGTTTCTGCATCTGTTTGGTCTGCCAAAAAGGACAGCAGCAGACTCATAAAACTGCTCTAAAGGTGATTAAACATCACACTTTTTTCCCAGAATCAACTGACAAAAGAACACATTAATGAAGCTAAATCTTGAAAAAAGAGTACCAACACAATGAATTATGTAATATGACATGAGTCTGGATTAGAATACATTATAGAAATCAGTCCTACTCCTGCTTTTTTCCCCAATGAAATCCTTAGAAAATTACACCAGAAATTAGTGGGAAATCCAAGCCATGAAATGAACAGTAAAATCCCCATTGATCTAATTGAACTACAAATCAAACATAAACATCCAACTACAGCGGAAATGATACAGATATTCCTGTGTATAACTAATTACTATAACCTCTTATCTTTAAGTTGTTGAGGGCTCTTTTCCTTATACTGGATTGTGAGGTAGCGACTCTATTTTATAAAATCTATGCAACTATAAAGTGGTTGAAATCCAGTAGCAGGTCACAACTAGGGTAGAACCACTGAATCAATGGAACTTATAGAGGAGTTCACTTGCCAAATCCCTACTGATTCAAATGGTCTACTCTCGTTGTGACTTACTATTGGATTTCAGCCAGTGTTTTATTTTCTTTACATATTAGAACATCTGTTCATATAAGAACAGCAATATTTTTTGCACAGTGTACAAAATGTTATTTCAACAAAAGCACGACTCCAATCACATGTTGATTTTTACAACAAAGAAATCAACTTCTATGATGAGAAAAAGGGAGGCAAATGAACTGACCATAACACAAGTCGATCACTCATTTTGGAAAGACACATTAAACGTACGGTTACATTTTATAGGTGCGCTGGATATATCTGCTTTTTCCAATACAGAGATTGATTTCTATGTCAGGATGGGAAAAGTGTGAACTATACAATTTAGATGTCAAAACCACACATACACAAAAATTAGACAAGTAATATACACTATATAATATACAGTATATGAACAACCAGATACAGAATCCATTTTGGAGACTTCAGATATTTACCAGCAAGCTAAGGCCCTATGTTTTCCACTTAACATATAGAAATTCTCCTGTCTGCACCACCAAGATAAAATCATTATTTCTGAATGCCTCCCAAAACCTCAGGAAAAGAACTCTTCTTTTAATCTCATTTATGCACAGAAGACTGAGCTTTAGAGTTGGCCTAAGGCATTATTGCTGTTCCTCCCCTCAACATACAAATTTAATAATAAAATAACTGATGAACTGGCGTACTACCTAACTGGCGCCAAAACCACAATTACATATTGGTTTCGAGAAAATGCAGGCCATAAACATGCCTTTGTGTATATGATGTTTTGACATAAATGAGGTTGAATTCTCAGTCACCTATCACTAGATACAGCTCTCAAGGTAGAGGGCAGAGGAATTCCATGAGGAGATACTCAGGAGCACAACCACTGAAACCACGGTTACAGAGAAAGCAAGGTGCTAAGAAGCAATGGATAGCAACCAACAGGCATGAAGGAAGAGAGACAAAGAGATGAAAAGATACAAGAAGAAAGATAACAAGAGCTAATCTTTCAGCTGCACTAAGATACCTGCTGCTTCTGGCTCTTCCTCAAAGCAGTTTCTGTCCCTACTGGTTACGGAGAAGGTTTAACTCTAAGAACTGGTGTCCGAGCTCTGTCTTCCCCATCTTCCTACCTCTTTGGTCCTTACTGTGATGTGTTTTAGATCAGAACTGTACTGGTGCTGTTTTTAACACTTCCAAGGAAACGTTCTGGCTAAAATGTGGGGAAGCAAACTGCTTAGAATAAATAAATACTGTATAAAGGAAGCAGGGCTCAAAGAAACGTAGAAAAAGAAAGAAAGAAAGAGGGAAGAGCTTGTGCACATTTTTGTCCAAAAAAAAGAGGGGGGTACCATCTTATAAGAAATCTTTGTTTTGACAGAATCACCTACCCCTCCCTGTAGGTCCTGGGGTCTTACAGTCAGCATCCACCAAAATGGTTTAATCATTTAAAAGTACTTCCAACCATGTGGAAACAGCTCCCGTCCAAAATAATTCCTGGATACACTTTTTTTATCCCACGGTGAAGACAGATTTCTTTCTGCTGAGATAACTGAATAAGAGAACAATTCCTCTTTGCTAAATCTAGAACTAAAGGAACTCCTCAAAGAATAGATCAGAAAATAATGGGAAAATAAATTCCCTCTTTCTTTTTTAAAAAGGCAAATCATGTAAGGCACATTTGCTTGTCTAAAAGTTGCTTTGTACCATTATTTATGTAGATCTTAACTACAGTGGACAAAATACCCCAAGCACACACTACACACTTCATGTATTGTTTCCAACTCAATGTTTGCTCTCCCATCAAGCAAACTGTAACATCTAAAGCATCCTTTTGTAACAATGTCAGGCCTTCTGAGCTATAAAGATAATGATCCCCAACCTCTGCCTTTCCCTGGTTATGAACAGCAACAATCCCAGCATCAGATAAGTTCTTCAACAGGATACTAATATTCTGCTTTTCATATCTGTTCAGTTCCCTTGTACTAGCTCTTGATATTGCATGCAGACACGCAAAACCTTGGGGTTTTTGAAATTAATAATTAATCAACACAAAAATTGCAGCTTCTGTTGTATAACCAGAACTGTTTTCCTCCTGGGGTCTCAAAGTCTCCTTTTCAGATCTTAAGGAAAAGCACAGACAGCTGCTTCATTTGCATCTACTGTCTTATACAAAACAAATGGACAAGGCAAGCCATTTCTTCCCTATAAATTAGAAAGAGCTACCGAACGGAAAATCATTTCCTCTAAAAATAGTACAAATCATTGGGTTTTATAGTTCATTCCAGTGGAATTCAAGAAGCCACATCCTGACTTTCTAGTATTTCTTAATTTTACCCCAATTTATATTATTCTGTGAAGAAGGAAGAAGATTTTGACCCATTAATGCTAAAGGAACTGTAGCTACTCCACGAGGTTAAGCTAGAGAGTTAATGATCATAGAAAAATCTCTTGAAATAACTAATTTAGGAAGAATTTCAATGCACATGACAGAGTTAACCATCCTTGTGTCATATTTGCTATCAAGAACTACGATGAGACCTATCATCTTGGTTGGATGGAAGATGAAAGGGCCAAGGATTCCCAAAGACTAAGAACATTCTCAATGCCTTGCCTCCTAAGTCTCGTGAAAGCATAACAGAATTTATGAGAACGAAAATTTCATGAAACTGCAATGTCTACACAACTTCTTGACAAACAGTACTATGAGTTAAAGCCCAGTTAAATCCAGTTCACGGGATCCAAGTGTGACCAAATGAGATGGATCAGACAAGGACAGACGCACTGTGTTCAAGGTTATGCACTTTTAAATGTCAGTGATTTCAATAAGGGGGCTGTGTTCAGCCTTTACTTTTCCCCACTGAAATGAATGGGTGTTTAAACCATTTAATCTTGTCTTGGCTGAATTGTGCCCAAACAGTGTGGATGTCACCCCCCACAGGCGTATCAAAATATCCTGCAAAATGTTTTGATGTGCTTTTGATATAAGTTGTTTTACAGACATTTTTCTTACTCTCTGTCCACTAGGAAAGCAAGTTACTTTATTCTGGACTCGTCCATGAAAGCTCACATTAAAATACAGCAGTTAGTCTTTAAGATGCCACAACATTTTTGTCTTATTTTTGTTTTATTTTTCTTTCATTTTTTTCCTGACGTACTTCATTCTCATTTGACTGGTTTTAAGATCCACACTGGAATATAAGGGTTGTTCAACATCAAAGTGAGTTTACAAGTGCAGCAATGTGAATGTAGGTTACAAGAACTAAAACTTACTGTAGCAGCCACCCCAAGGGTGCAAGATATTATAAATTCCTTCTGGTTAGATTTAAATTAACCTAAACCTTATGGCATAAAATATAGACTATCATTAAACCATATAGGTGTTGGGTTATCTATTATACAGTTATTTTGTTCATTTGAAATAACATCAACTTGGTCTTAAAAGGTGATTTACACTAGGATGTGAATGTATTAAATTCAGTGAAACTTAATAAGCATGCTTTTAGTGCCACAAGCTTTAGAATAACATAGGGAGAAGAGGTAACAGCATACAATGCAGCAATTTTAACTATGGAAGAGATAATTAGGCTACTTATATGGATAAAATTCCTTGAAAATAATCTAAAACTAGCGTTCTAAATATAGATCTCCAAGGTAAGGAAAACAAAAGAAAGAAAAACCCTGACTACTCCCACATATATTCTCCGCACAATGAGACTTTTTTGTTCAGCTTGAACATTTTTAAAGATATTTCCCAAGCTCTTCCTAACTATGCACACACAAGAGAACTGTCCCTATTAAGCTGTCCTTCTTAATTAAGGTGGCCCTGCCGGCACATACTTGGAAAAGGAAAGTCATAAAGAGAGCACCTCACACGATCTATCCCTTCATTCTGCAGGTTTCTGACATTATGATCAAGTTGCCCTTAAAAAGCAGTCTTCTCCAGTGAGTTAAACTGCATTCTTATATTAGCGTCAAAGACAGTTTCCCCTTCCCTGTGTGTGTGTATTATAACTCTGCCAAATTACTGCTGTGAACGGCAGCGCTCAGCAGAACACTCCACCATCATGTGAAATTAAATGCTTCGAGAAGCCCTTGTTTGATCAAAGGAATCTTTAGAGACAGGGCATTTGGTTTCCTCTAAAGTGGGTTTCACCTAACACTTTCCCCTCCTGGTACTTCAAAGTCTTTCGATCTTCCGCAAGCAAACAAAAAGTGAGATAGATGCCTGATAAAATTGCCTAAACTTTTCATTACTGATTCTTTGTTGGGGGTGGTGGTTTGGTTTGTGGAGGAAGGGGATGAAATACTGTACTAGGTTCTCCCTGAGTTTAAAAAAAAATCAGTTAGTGGACGGTAAGGAGGAGGAGAGGAGAGAGCAATTGAGAGCATCTCTCTCTCTCTCTCTCTCTCTCTCTCACACACACACACACACAAAGGAGAAGATTTGCAAAGCCTGCCTATCAAACAGAGCTCCCTGGAGTGTTGAGTTGTCGGATTTCCTCACATGACCGACACGTTCTTCTAAGTCAAGGCCGTCTGCACTGGCGAGGGTCGCTGCTGCCTCGGCTTTCCCGATTTCCAGCCCACCTTTCCTTACTCCCCCCCCCACACACACACACACCCTCCGGGAACAGCTCTGCTGGTTCCGTAATAAAGTCGAGCAAGCGGCAGGTCCGCCGCCGAGGCGAGACAATAAACGAGAGCCACCCAGGTGCAAAGGCTGGCGCGCAGGCAACTCCGCTTCTTCAGGAGCAGAGCGTCACCCTCACCGAAATCAAAGGGTAACGGCCAAAGTCAGGGAGACAGGGCGATGCTCATCTCGAGTCGTGATGCTCTCCGAGGAAAGGCGGGGGTCGCCTTTTTCTCACCTCTTCTCTTTCCCCCTCCCCTTTTCCCTTCCCTCCCTCCACCCCACCGCAGGTTCACAGGATGGCAAGCGCAATCCGGCGCCGGGGCTTGCCTTGGGCGATGATCAGATGCCGGGCAAGAAGCTCTAGGCCAGAAGGCAGGCGGTGCAGTGCGGTGGGGGGGGGGGGTCGGGCGAGCAGCCCCCGAGGCGGGGAAGAGAGGTGGGCAACGCCTGACCAACAGCCCCACCAGCCCGCCGCGACTTGCCTCGCCTGCCTTCCGCCGGCGGCCGGTACAGGCGGCGGCGCTTTCCTCCCGCAGAAGGGCTGGGCGGGCGCCGGAGCCGCCGGAGCCGGCCCTCCCCCGTCCGGAGAGAGTCCCCGGCCATTCCTCGGCAAAGTTTCCGAGTTGCGCTGACCGGCAAAGGAAAGGAGAAAGGGCTGGAGAGACCGAGGGAGGGAGGGAGGGAGGGAAGGGGCTGCGTCCGCGAAGGGCGCGTCTCCCTTCGTAGCCAGAGCCCGCACGATCCAGCGCCGCCGCCGCCTCTGTTTCTCCTCCGCCTCGGGTCGTCCTGAGTCCGGCTCAGCCGAGGCGACCCCAAAGCCCTCCCTCGCCCCTCGCCCGCGATCCCCTGGAGGGCGGCTCTCCTGCTTCTCCCGCTCCGGAACGCCGCCCTGCTCGCTCCGGGGCTCAACTCTCCCGGGGAGAGTCACGCGGGGCCGGGGTCCCACTGGGTGGGGAGGAGAAAGACACCGCGAAACATCAACATCATCATCATTATTATTTTAAAGGTTGGCTGGGGCGGGGGGGGACGGGGAGGTTGGGTTCTCCACAGCGTTCCCACTCCCTATTGTCTTTGCCACACACACACACACACACACACACAAATATGTGCGCGGAGCGGTCCCTCTTGGCACCTCGTCTCTCCCTCGTGCCTCCTGTCCTTGCACCAGGTGCCTCTTCGCGGCGTCGCCCATCCGCCCCTTCCCTGGGGCGGGGATCCCCCGTCCTCACCCTCACCCCGGCCGCCTCCTGCTTGGCCGCCGCCGCCGCCGCCGCCGCCTCCCCATCGCTGGGGCTCACCTGTCCTCGCCGCCGCCAGGCAAACCCAAACGCCGACGATCGCCTCCATCTGGGCTGCTCGCGCTGTCTTCCCCGCAGAGATCCCGCCGGGCGAAGGCTGCCTCCCGCTCGCTGCCGAGCATCAGAGCCTTCAAACTTGAAGTGCTTGTTTTGCCAGGGCTTTGGGCAGCAGCAGCAGCAGCAGCAGCAGCGACGCGAGCGGGGATGGGAGGAAGAGAAGCGCGCGCAACAGCACCGCCGCCGCCGCCGCCGCCGCCGCCGCCACCAGACCTGCTACCCTGGAAGAGCCCACGTGCTCTCCGTGGGGATGGTGCCCGGCCCAGACGGCCGCTTCCCGTGGGGCTCCGCGCCGCCCGCCTCCCCACCCCCACCCCCCCGCCTGACGCGCCCGCTTTGTTCGCCTTGCTCGCCGTCCACGCCCCGGCCGCCTCCCGTACCGAGCCGTGGGCAGCCTCGAGGAGAGCGGCTCTTGTCAGCTCGCCCGTGGGGGGGGGGGGATGCGCGCGCGCGGGCGCGCCCCCCCGTTTCTGGAAGCCTAATGGATCGGTCTATAAACCGCGATCACCCCCACCCCTTGCCCAAAGCGGGGGGGGGGGGTTAAGAGGCATCTCTGGAAAATCAAATAAATAAATAAAATCAAACTGAGGAGGAAGGATGCTATCAACGTCTGACCAACTTAGTCAGAGGAAGGAGTCTGCTGCTGACATCTTTCTTGAGCGATGCGGGAGCCCAAGAGAAAAAAAGGGGGGGGGGGCGGAATAGTATCGTTCTATTCTTTAAGGCAACCAGAACAATCATCCTTCTCTAGTCCCCAATGTGAGCGCTCGTTTGCGTCTTACATAAATGAGGGTTACATCCCATGCGCCCGATGAAGCACACTCTAGTCTACGAAAACGCGTCTCGTCATAAATGCGCTAGTCTTCAGGGTGCAACAGGACTCTTCCTACTTTGGTCTCCCCCTCGAAATATGCTGTGAAGTTGGCAGGTGAGGCCAAACTTCCCAGGCTGAAGAGAACTGCACAGACGACTGTCTCATATGGACGGTCTCGCCCAGCATCTGTGGCTGCAACTGCTGGTCGACACGCGTTTGTCTATATCCGCCCAGTTATTGCCCCCCCCCCAATTTGGAAGTAGTGTTGATGCACACATTAGAGTGTCCAGATGCAAAAGAGGGGTGTGTTCGTGCCCCTCTACTAGTTGTACGGAAGAGGGAAACTCAGCAGGTGACCACTCTGCACCTGCTGAAGTGCCCTCTCCTCGGTCACAAAAGATGCCACAGCCCTATCCCCTTTTGCATGTCGATGTCCAAACACACTTGGGGAATGCCGTGAAAGGACACGAAGAGCCCATTTTTCAAGCGCTCCTTCCACTCTCTGAGCAATAGGATGTTGCGTTCTGCTGGGTGACATGGGAATAACGCTCTACCAACTGTGCACAAGGAGCACAACCTGAGTTTTTGTTGCAACTACCCAAGGACTGAAGATTGTTAGAGGAATGAAACCAAAGTTAGCTTGCTCAAATCATCTGTGTTTTGGAAGAATTATGCCTTGTCGGCTTCAACAAGAATTAGGTGTGCACAAATGCAGCAGCTGTTACCAAATGCTACTCAGTAATATGAAACCTGCGTACATGGAATGTATCAGCCAGCGTTCCATAGAGGTGCACAGAAGACAATCGGTGTTTTTAAACCTGCAAGTAAATTTCTACTGAAATGAATGGAACCTGAATTATTAGAGGAGCTAAAGACCTATTAAGGCTGTATTTCAATACACACTTGCCTCTGAGTAAGGTTCAAGAGATCTTGTTCCTAAGGTTACCCTCCAAGCAAGCTTGATATCCACAATTTAAGATGGCAAAGACGCGGTCATTAAAACTTCTATTCACTATTGCCACCCCATGAAATTCCAGCAAGAAAATGGTGGCGTAATGGATCCATGGTTTGCAAGGGCAACCAGAGAGTTTGACTTACTGGACTACAGTTCCCAGAATCCACCATCCGACAGAGCCATTGACAATGAAAATGCTATTTTCATGTTCATAATAACAAGTTTTGTTTGGCTATGGTGCACAGAACATGGGGATCAGGACATTTGTGTCTCTTCTAGTCTTCTTTACTCTGAGGAACTTTTCGGATTTACAAATGAAAAGGGAGCATTAGTTTCCTGGCATATATTCCAAATTTCACGTCACACACTTTGACTTTGAATAATTGGCTTGGCAACCCTAACTGAAACTGACAGTTTGCTGGAAATGCAGAGGCAAATAACTAAAATGAGTTTCAAAAAAAGAAAGGGAAAGGAAAGAAACTAAGATATCATGGAACATGAAAATCCAATTTACAAGCAGCACGTCATATATTCCCTAACAAAGAATTGTGAGTTCATTAATGCCGGTGTGATAAGGGCTCCTGCAAACTTCTGAAGTAAACTTCACAAACAAAAAGAGCTGACGTCTTCAGGATCTTCCGGATGAAATTTGTCATAGTCATAGTTTTCACTAGTTTCTTTGTGGCTAATACTAGGGGTAGCAGTTCAGCCTCAGGTTCAGAGGGAAGTATGGTTTTACCAAGGCTGGAATTCATTCTGAGACTCATACTGAACCATTCAAAGATAACATTTCCAAAAGGCATGACAGCAGGAACTTTTTAAACCATTTTAAAGTATTATTTTTAACAATTAAAACAGCACAGGAAACAAAACAATTGAAATGGTTAGAAGATACTCACTGTGCACTTTTAAAAAAATTACTACAGATACTGTTTCACCAGCCACTTAACTTCAGAGGAGCTAGAAACTTGATGTAGCAGTAGGTCATCTAAGGATCATCTCTTGAAAGCAGATTTATAAAACTCATAGGGGAGACACTGTAGGGACCAACATAAACTGTACTTTAATAGCAAACATATAGTGTTAGAAGTCCATTGTTTATGCCTCAACTACACTTGTTGCCAATCAACTAACTATAGTTGAGAGAAATTAACAGTGCTTGTCCAAACCACAGATGAAATGACAATGCTTTTCAAAATGTGTTACAAGGAATCCTTCCCAGAACTTGAAATTTTATTTTAACTGCAGTTCCCAGAATGCTTCATCCAGCATAAGCATACTCACAAGAGGATCATGGGAGATGCACTTCAGGATTCTCCCTCTTTGAATTTTTGACTCTAGGGTTCCTTGGGAGCTTCTTATGGGGTTCCTCAAGGAGAGAAGCCTTGAAGACAAAGACTACAGGTAAACATTCCCTGAAAAGTATGCTTACAGAAGAGTGTCAAGTATGCTGCTGACATTGCATCTGCACATAACACAATATCTGTGGTGTAAGCTCCAAGAGGCCTGGTCAAAACTCTGTATGAACAGATTGATCCATATATTCCATAGAAGCCAAGTCCAAGTGAAAAGAATTTTCTGAAGACAAGAATAGTGCCACAGCTACAGTATATACAACGTTGGAACCTTGGTATGAACATAGTAAGGAAGTCAGAGGCTGTCTCAGAAATAATTCCCCAGTTACACCATATATTTCCCAACATCAGGACCAACCCTGTTCTCTTCCAAGCACTAAATCTATTTCTGTATAGTTCTGAATACAGCAGAGTCTACCTCATTTCTGCATGCAATGACAGGTTCTAAGGAGACCAATTAGTTCCATTTGGAAAGAGGCCAATGGGAACATTTTTAATATTTGTGTTTATTTCAAATATGCTGCGTGAATATAGATGGAAGCATGGAATAAACCTTCCAAAAGACAGCCAACATCTCTTGCTGCCACATAAATAGATCTTTAGAGAGACAGCAAGAACCCTACAATGCTTGTTGATCTTCTATGCTGGCAAGTTGCAGGCAGGTATAACAAGCCAAACAGGGTTTTAAAAGTAAACAAGATACTTAAGTAATACTTTTACCGTTCTCACTCCACAGTAAGTTTCCATGGCTGATGATGACCCAAAACTCCATTTGAACCTGGATGCCCTAGTCCATCACTCTATTCTAGTGGTTCCTAATCTTCGTTCCCCAGATGTTCATGGACTGCCACTCTCAGAAGTCTTCTCCACTAGTTGTGCTGTTAAGGTCTTCTGGGAATTTCAGCCCAAAAACATCTGGGGACCCAAGGTTGGAAACCATTGCCCTATCCACTACACTGGTTATTGTGCTGCTCCCATAGCTCACACTGCCTATATCACAAAGCTCACAGGACTCCAAACCACCCCAGTTTCTGTCATGACTCAAAACTGCAAACTGTTCTTCTTGACTCAAGCAGACCACAGCTTGTAGGTAACACATTACAAAACACTCCTAATAGATTTCTTTTTGCCCACCCACTCCCAGAATAATAAGAGGGACACAGGTGTTGGAATTAACTAGGGCCACTTTATTAACTAAACATTTTAACCACCCTCAACTTGCAGAGGTGCCTGAATGTAGTGTGGAAACCTGGAACAGGCTCCAGAGGTACCTCTCACTCCTTCCCTCACATCAACAGCTCAGTTCCAAACCATGGTCTGAGTTGTCCCCAGAGCAGCATGGTCTCAGCCCGCTTAAACGGGGAGTCCCTCCCCAGCCACCAGCCACCCAGTCCTTGAAATTAGATGAGCAGCAGCTGGGCTGCCCCCCCCTACGCACCCCTCATGATGGCAAGTGAATCTCAGGATCCTAGTTGCTGCAATGCTGTGCGCAATAGCACCTGGTGTGCCTAGTGGGAGCTCACAGAAACTGATTTCCCATTCCACACTACTGACGATGTGACGTATTTAAAGCAATCCACCATCAAGTGACCCTTAATGGGTGACCCGTATGGGATAGGCAAAAATATGACCGTTGATAGTTTATACAAATTTGGTAAGACAGGCCCCAAATTCCTGTCTGGCCCTGAAGTGACCACATAAGCCACACTGAACCCAGGGCAGGTGGGTGGGTTGCTAATTGTGGCTGGAGGTGGACCAGCTTAATAAAGATCCAGCATAGTCCCACCCTCAGCCCTGCCACATGTAAAGCATCCATAGGTGCTTTCACATGCCTATTTCTCCCCAGAGGAGAAATAGGCAGGGATCCATGGAGGTGAGCATTCCATTAACCAAGTATATCTCTATTATTATCGCTCCAATTTCATAGTTATGAATGCAACAAATCATGTTCCTCATCCCAGTTCTGCCCTTCTTACTGGTTGGACAAGGGATCTAGGTGAGCCATTTCATCAACTACAGCACCATCTTTTTAGTCTCTCTTTGCTCTCATGGAGCTGCCTCTCTTGAATATCCATCAGCTATCCCTACTCTTTTGACAAGTCAGAGTGCTGGCTAGGCATAGCCTCAGGCCAATTCACACTGATAGCCTCACTCCTATAAATCTGCCAGGAAAACCATAACAATCTGCTAGATGTCTTTTGTTCTACCTCCTATGGATTACTTCAGCACCTTGTTTCGCATATCTTATTTTAAATTGTTGTAATCACCTTGGAATCAATTTTCAATTACTAGAATAAACAAATAAACTATCAAAGACAGTGAGGAGTGACCTAACTTTCAACGGACTCATTAAACAAGTACTCACAATAAAAGGTTGTTCATATTTTCCCCCATGTAGTCAGTGTACGTATAAGCTATAATGGTAATGTGATGTATATATGGCCACACCTACATCACACAGATCTGCTAATGTCCATTTCCCAGCAGCCAAGCGCCGAGAGAGAAAGATATGATAAGGACACACATGTCTTTAGGTGAAATTGGGAATCGGTGATCTCACATTGGCGTGGCTCCGTTCCTTCTTGGAGGACCATCCCCAGAGAGTGCAGCTTGGTGAGATTATTTCCACCCCGTGAATCCTCAATTGTGGGGTTCTGCAGGGGTCAGTCATCTCACCAATGCTATTTAATATCTATATGAGGCTGTTGGGTGAGGTCATCCGAAGTTGTGGGGCTCGGTGCCATCAGTATGCTGATGACACCCAGCTCTACCTCTCCTTTTCTTCTACTGCAGTGGATGCTGTTCTGTCCCTTGAACACTGCTTGGGGACCATTCTGGGGTGGATGAGGGCAAATAGACTGAGGTTGAATCCAGACAAGACAGAAATCTTGCGTGTGGGCGGCCCCGGCGTCAGTGGGTTGGGAAACTCCCTCTCCTTTGGTGGAGTGACCCTCTCCATGAAGAGTGAGGTTTGCAGCTTGGGCATCTGCCTGGACCCGGATCTCATCATGGAAACCCAGGTGGCATCTGTGGTCTGGGCAGCCCATTTCCATCTCTGGAGGATTGCCCAGCTGCGTCCCTATCTAGACGTGGGGGCACTCACGATGCTGATTCATGCCTTCGTAATCTCAAGAATAGACTACTGCAGTGCTCTCTATGTGGGGCTACCCTTAAGGATGATGCGGAGACTTAGACTGATCCAGAATTCAGTGGCCAGATTAATAACCGGGGTGAAGAAATTTCAGCACATCTCCCCCACTCTGGCCGCCCTTCATCGGCTTACCGGTTCATTTCTGCATCAACTTCAAGGTTATGATGATAACATTTAAAGTTGTAAAAGGTTTAAGTCCTAGGTACCTATCAGAAAACCTGTTCCCAGCCAGATCTGTCTGTAATACCCGTTCCTCACAGGCAGGGCAGTTGAGGGCCTTGACCGTGAAGGAGGCACAGAGGGAAAGAATTAGAAACCGGGCCTTCTCAGTGGTTGCCCCCCGCCTATGGAACAACCTGCCTATTGAGATCTGCCTGGCACTCTCACTGGATGGATTCAAAAGAGCATTGAAGACTTGCCTCTTCTGCCAGGCTTTCCCAGAGCACTAGGATCTTGCCTTCCCTTTTTACCATTTTTTTGGCTATCCTCTCTATCACCCTTTCCACCACCTTACTGCCATCTGTTTTAATTTCTGATTTGCTATGTATTAACTTATTTTTTATCATGTTTTTAATTTTTTTCTCTCCTTATATTGTTGTTAGCCACCCAGAGTGGCCTGGTTGCCAGATGATGCAGGATATAAATTCAAATAATAAATAAATAAATAAATCCTTTTTCTTTTTCTTTCTTTCTTTCTTTCTTTCTTTCTTTCTTTCTTTCTTTCTTTCTTTCTTTCTTTCTTTCTTTCTTTCTTTCTTTCTTTCTTTCTTTCTTTCTTTCTTTCTTTCTTTCTTTCTTTCTTTCTTTCTTTCTTTTTTCAAAAGGTGATGGGATATCTTTGGGAAAACATGCACACATGTTCCTAGAGCTTTTGGTCTGATATAGCTTTTCTTTTTCAGCTTGTCTAACTCTGCATTTTTCAGAACAGGCATGGTGACATAAGATTTCCTGACAAGTAAAAGAATGTACACGTTTCTCCATTGTATGTGTTGCTCTTACTCACAATTTTGCTTCACCATTTCATTAAGTCCAAAACAGTCTTTCAACATATTTTGGCACAAAGGCACTATAGCCACATACCAACTGTTCTTTCTTCTGTTCTCTCCCAGAAACCATGGTACAGATCATGTGCTCATCTTCTGAAATTGCTTAGCACTGAGTAATTAATCCTATTTGATTAATATGAGGATATGAGAATATGAGACACAGTTTTGTTGGAATCTATGTATAGTCTATGTATACTTACATTTTAAAAAACCAAGAAATTAAATTCTTCAAACAACCTTTCAGTTAATGAATGTGGGATATTATGCTTCTGTATCTATAATTTAAATTGCCAGTAAATGGACTGATATCCCTGCACATACCCACATTGTCAGCAAGAAGAAGGATGCCAAGTTTACATAGCAAAGGACAGTCTGAAACTACCAGTCACACTTGTCAAAAACAAACAAATAAACAAACAGCAATGATAATTGCTTTATATTTGATGCGAGATGGTTAACTTATGAAAAAATGAGTTAGCTTCCGGGATTTTCCCTTGTGTGGTGTCATTTTGTGAATGATAGTGAACACAAGAAGGTATTCTGTAGACCATCTTGACTGTTGCCATTGGTGTTATCAACATTCAAACTGCCTTTTTAATGTTTGCCATCCTTTTCCTGCTGGCTACAGGAGCATAATATGGTGCAGCAAATATTGGGCCATTTTGAATCATGGATAAAGAAGCACAATGTCCCACATTCAAAAAGCAGAACTTTCTTTCTTTCTTTCTTTCTTTCTTTCTTTCTTTCTTTCTTTCTTTTTCTTTCTTTCTTTCTTTCTTTCTTTTATTTTTATTTTTTGGAAGAATTGTATATTTCTTATATTAGTGAATGAAAACCAGTTTGACTACCAATAGACAGATAGCTAGCTAATCAACCCCTAAGTATTGTGGTGTGTAACTGGAGTGCTTGATTTAGACTGAAACAACCAATGCTCAAATCCCAACCTGGTTAAGATCACTGAATATACTGCTTCGAGCACTTCTTTAGAAGTTTGATATTTTAATATGTTCTAGTATATTCATGTGATACATTCCTGCTCCCTATCAAAAGGAAAGGGTTTTATTGGTGACTTCAGCAGAGAAAATACTGTCTGTAAGATTCATATAGAGCCTCGTGGTGCAGTGGTTAAACTGCTGTACTGCAACTAAAACTGTGCTCACAACCTGGGATTCAGTCCCAGGTAGCTGGCTCAAGGTTGACTCAGCTGTCTATCCTTCCGAGGTCGGTAAAATGAGTACCCAGCTCACTGGCGGGGGGGGGGTGTAGCCTGCATAATTAACTTGTAAACCGCCCAGAGAGTGCTTGAAGCGTTATGGGGTGGTATATAAGCAGCACGCTTTATACATGTGATATTGTCATCTCAGGTACTGGACTTTTTTGCTAGTTGATATATTTAGATACCCATCCTTATAGTGCTAGACATCTTACTGCTCATTTAAAAACCATGAGGAAAAAAATTAATCATATATAATAACATCCATTAATCCTTCTCAACTACCTTTCTGATGCATAGCATCCTGGACAGTTTAGACACATTTTTCTCTGTCACTCATCAACCTGCTATTTGTCTTCTTTTTATCACTGTAAATGATTCATATAAGAAAGCAGGTCTCATTAAAATAGGTGGCAGAGAAAGCTGTTTGTCCTACTAAATAAGCCCATGTGGAATTTAACTCTGAATATGGAGCATGGGAAAGAAGAACAGAAATGGAAGGGCAGGAGTAAAACAATTAAATGGATGATAATGTTTTGTAATATAAGAACAGAATTATAAATGATTCTCATATTTAAAAAAGCATAGGCTGCACTGAAATATGTTTAATGCTTTGAAAATGGGTTATGTTTTATAATCCCATTTGGATACTTTGGGGATAATTGTGACATATTTTTCAAAAATGAGAATTATTTGGAATTAATTAAAAACTACAACCAACAAAATTAGTGATGAATAAATTAAGTACTCAGTCCATAAAATTTGTTGCATTAGGCTTTCCCTACACAATAACAGAAATATAACTCATTATGTTTGTACTCTTTAACTTTATTACTATTACAACCATAGGTCAGCCATGCTAGATGTGCAAGACTAAAATACAGTAACAAAGCATATCATATTTACAATTGATACAAAGCAGACTGTAATTCAGATTACAATTAAGCATTAGTTCCTAATCTGATTACTGCAGTGATTTAGTTAGGATTTCTATTGTATAAAGTGCACAGAATTTTGTAATTTTGCAACCTTGTAATTTCGCTTGAGGAATCAGAAGAGTCAGAAAGAGGTATAACATTTATCAGTCTACGTGGGTAATGTTTTAAAATTGGGGGGAAAATAGATTTTGTGAACCTTTATAAAATGTGCAGTAGAATAGGACACGTCCCACAGTTGCCACCATACCAGATGGGCAGGGGCAAAAGTGCTAGTCACATGAGTAGTTTCCCTCTAAAAAAGGCGAAAGTTAGAGCATTTCAGTGGGCCTAGGTAAAAGTTCTCCAGTGGCTCACAAATTCTAAATTAGAAAGGTAATCTGCTGGAATAAAGATTTTGCTCTGATTCCCAACCACTGAGTAAAATGGGACCCATGCTCAGTTCAGTTGTATCCCAGATCTGCTTCCTAATAGTTTCTTTGGTAACATAGCCTGAACCATACAGAAGTTGGGCCAGTATCTGCCTTGGAATACTTTTCATATAGATGGTAGCTCTATATATCTGTTTTGAGGAGAAGAAGTACAGAATGGCAATAATGATTCCTTGAGCATTTTCAATGACATGGGCAATTGGGGCTTTCCACAGGCCAGTTGTCTGAAAAACAACCCCTAAATATTTACAGGTCTTGACCTGTTGGATGTTGTGCCCATCTATTTGCCATTTATATTTGCCAATATGTCTGTATTTTATACAATCAGTGCTTCTTTTTTCTAGAGAAAAGGGTAACAGAACCCTTCAATTATGTTTCCTTGGGAAAAGGTGTTAATTAAATTGTAACAAAGAATAATAAAAGAGCGGACAAGGATTATTAAGGATTAATAAGAATATATGGTATAACTCTCAAAAACAGGGAGAATTAGTTGATTTTACAAAAAGTTATATTGTACAACTAATCAAATGAGACATATGCCTGAAATTATATCTCAGGTTAATAACTGAATATGGTTAAATTTGGAATTGCAGGAATTGGTGGGAAACCTGAGGATATTTTTTAAATAAATAATAAGATCATTGTTTAAAAAAATAAGAAATCCTTCAAAAATAGAATATGTTACTAATTTGGAACAATAATAGAAAAATATTTATCCCATTAACTTCTCCATTATATCCAGTTGGAGAAATTTCCAAGAAATTTGAAATGAATTTGGAGAATTTATTAAGGAAGAAACAAGTTATTATGTTAAAAGATTGATTGGAAAAGATGGGCAACAAAGAGCAAACAATTAGGGTTGAAAAGAATACAGTGGTGCCCCCCTTGATGATGAGCCCGCTTGACGACGAAATCGCTTCACAATGAGTTTTTTGCGATTGCTATTGATCCACTATGAAGTCACACCTGGGTAAATTCATTTTAATTGGCCACACAGGGAGTCAGGAGGGAGAAAACAGAAAACTGGCAAACAGCCTTGTTTGCAGCTTGCTAACATAGCTCTCCTATAGCCCTGCTGATATGCATAAGGCCTGGCTAAATGAGAACTACCTTAATTAGTGGTAAATGAGGGATGAACGGCAATTTCCTCTTCTCATTCTGTGTGTGTCTCTAGATGCTGGTACAAGAACAAATAAAGAAGCAGTATTATTGGCAAAAATCTGACCTTCCTGGTATTTAAACATTGCTCTTCCCAGCTGCTACACCATTCCTCCTTCTCTTGTCACCTAATCATCATCACTCCGTTAGAGCATTTGCTGAAAAATAAACACAAAAGGCTGGGGGTTGTGTCCCAGCTGAGCAAGTGAATAGTGCAGGGCTGGATCCGGCTTGTCCTCCCTCATGAGCCAAGAGGAAAGGGACAAGGTACTTGAAGGTGCTCTCCACCCTGCCAAAACACTTTTCTGTGCTAGTTTAAGCAATTGCAGTGCCTGAACCATTGCTTGTCAAAAAAAGGAGCCTCAGCGTTGGAGGAAAAAAACAATAGATGGGGATTCCATGCTGATTTGCATTGACTTTTGTGTTGTGTGGTCAACAGAAAACAATGAGAACCATGTTGTCTCAATCCCAGGGCATTTCCCACATTGTAAATCAATGTAGTCACACCCTACAATATAATTTCCATTAGCTGATGGGAGTTATAGACCAACACATCTGGAAATTACCAATAGGGATGGCTATTTCCTCTTGTATTACAATCTCCATATGGGTTGTCTCCCTTGCATAGCTAGTATGGGACACCAAAAGGGAAATTGTAAGGAGTTTACTGTAACCACATTCCTACACTTCAGCTCCTACGCAAATTGTGTGTGTATCCATGTGCTCTGTCTCTAACAAGAAAGCTGTAGCTGGGGCTACAAACAGAGTATGTATGTAATGTGTAGTTTGGTTTTTATGTTTACATCCCTGCATAATGCAAATGTCTTTTCGGGTGGCTTATACATGTCTCTATATCATGCCATGGTCTCATGATTAAGTGTCATTTTCTTGCTTGGTTTCTAATGATGGACAATTTAATAAGTTGTTTGGTCCTGAAACTGGGGACATTGTTTAGAATTCATTCAGGTCCCAAAACTACTACTGTCTATGATTTTTTCTGTGTAAATTCTTCTGCAAAACATGGTTCTTGCGGACTAAAATGTCTCCTGTGCAGATAAGGGTCAAAATTTAAGTGGAAGAGTTAGATCCAGCCAAAAGGAAGTATGCTTAAAGCTCATCCTTAACTTTCTTCTATTAAAATAAAGGGCAGTCTGATCTGATTTGCATTTTATTGTGGCCCCGTTTTAACTTCTGAAGTGACCAAAGTGTGCCTTCTTTAGCACGTTACTAGTCATATTTACTCAAGCTTTAGATCTACTGGTTCCAGGGATGCTTAATTCCCAAAGAGAGTGTGGCTCATCCTGTGGGTACTCTGGTTTTCCCTTTCTGCACCACCATGAATGTGTCATTCATGTTGTTTCTTCCCTCTATTTTTATTTAATATTCTGTGTGATTGATTTAATGCAATAAAAAGATCTAACAAATCCAATCAGTTCTTTGATAAGTAATTAATTATTCAGCATGTTGCAGAGCATTCTAATCGTTAAGACTCTAACCATCTAATTGATATTTCATTTCCCCCAGAGCACTGGAAGGTTTTCTTTTTCATTTTTTGGTCACTACTCAGATTTTCTAAGAAGTGCGTGAATGTTATTACCACTGAATAATGATGTCTGTAGCATGCAGAATATGAAGGTTTTTGAAAAAAAAATATTTTCTTTAAAAGCATCTAGTACACTCAGTCACAATTCATATCCTTTAAAGACTGGACATTTATTTAGGTTTTTTTGTGTGAACTCATACATTGGAGGATAAATTTTAATTTGTAACATCAGAATATAATAGCCAAATATATAATACAGTAAATTGCATTTGTACACATAAATACAAAAGTTGAGGTAGGGCCTCAAGAAGAATGATTTATTAAATGAATAGTGTATAATATATTATCGTAGGTGCTCTGCATGATACATAGACAGATATAGATATATGATATGCATTCTTTGAAACATAATGTATTTTTCCCATTAGCTTATATGTGGTGAAAATATAACGTCCTGATTAGGGTACATATCTTTATCCATAGGCAGCAGTACCCCTATAGAATGCCTGTAAATATTTATGACATTACGCAAGTAATTAATAATTAACCTATTCCATGATAGGTCCACGATAAAGTGCCTAAAAGACACGAAGTACACTATATACTCTAAGTGACAGACAACAATATATTCTAGTCAAACACGAATTATTTCTAACAATGAAATACACCTATAAGGCAAATGGTTACCTGAAGATGTATTTAAAACATGGTGGGCGAAATCATACTATTTCAAGCAACACGGTCCAGCCCAGCTTTCATATTTTAAATTCAGCCCCGCTAAAGCACCCTCACTCACGCACTCTTTCTTTGGTTATTGGCTGCCTGATGGTGTCACCAAGGCAGAAACCATTAATACCTTAATTATGTACATTTTTCCTCCCCTTTCGCTGAAGTTTAGAGTGGAATGGTAAGTTCCAGGCAGCTCAGTATGCAGAGTTGATTGCACGCAATAGCTTTCACTGCAGGTTAGGAAAACACTGAGTCACCCAAATGGTCAGTGGCAATGTTTAAGGACTTTCACTGAAATATTTCCTGGGAGCAGCCCAAGAAATATTACCACTGTACATCTTCCAAGCGGTGGTGGTGGTAGGGAAATCCTATTCAAGTCAAATTTTCGAAGAACACAGGTTCTGCCAGAGCAGCACAAGCAATGGCATCTGGTGGATTAACCTCTCCCTGTAGCAAAGGAACACCACCAGGGCTGTGACTGCAAGCATCAACATTTTATTCTCATTTTTTGCCCATTTGAGATAGAAAACCTGCAAAAGGTTCATTTTAATGGGAAAGGGGGAAAATAGCATCTGTGTGAAATAAGCAATGCTTCTAGTAAGAGTCCACTATAAACCCATAAACCACATAATTACTTATATATAAAAAAAAGATAAGAGGGAATTGAAAGGAAAAGCTTATTAATGCTGAACGACATCTTATAGTTTAAACAAAACTATAAAGTACAGTACAGGACATTATTCTTTATTTTTGTCCAGTGCAGAAGCATTATCAGTCCAATCACTGGAGCAGAACATAATAGAAACAACAGCCTAACTCAAATGAAATGCTAGCCTAAACATATCCCAAGTCTTTTTGCTTTTGTTTTGCTTTCTGGCTAAAGTTCTTTTTTTGTAAACTCACCTTTTAAAAACAAAGACTGCCGGGCTGAACACAGACATTCTATATAGGTGGCTCTAAAGAATTTTAAGGTGGAATATTCTGCATTAAATCTGATTTTAAATGTATACAACAGTACATCTGGCTTATTCAAAACTTAGCCTCATTTGTTAAACTCAAGGTGCCATATAGACAATTCACTATTAGATTATCAATTTTTCCCCTATAAGGTCAATGGCTATAGAAATAGATATGTCACCTTTCTATAAATATGGCTTTTAAAAATCTCTTTTATATATTTTAAAATTACAGTTTACTAAAATACTTTGATGGTCTCTAGGAAGTGCTCATAGAATATGTGCAGTCACTACTAGGTAATCTGAACAGCTGTGAAATATGTTTTATTATTACATAACAAATTAGAATCAAATACTATACTTCAGTTTTAAGATGAACGAATGCTTTCGCTTACCACAGAAATGATGGGAACAGCAAAGACTGCTTTTCTTTTTTAAAAATTTATAGATTTTTATACTGTAGGCACTAGAGAGAAACTAAAATTAGACTGTTCTTGTTGAGCACCCTCAACTGAAGCTTTCATGTCAAGAGGAGTTTTGCCATCAGATTCAATAGAAAATTACTACCATTTGTAAAATAGGAAGAATTTAAAGAGATATATTTTCCCCTAAAAGACAGAAGTATTCTACATCATATGCTTGCTCTAGATTACACGTTTTGTAGTTCTCCAGACCAGGCATTTAATCTAAAAAAAATGTTTTTATAGATTTATGTGGCTAGCAGTAACTTATAAGACCATCAGAGCCACAGAAGTTCAGAAAAACCATTGAAAAGTTTTTTCACATTGGGTCCTTGTTTGTGAAGAGCTTGTAGCCTACAGCTGCAACAACAAACAGGATCCAGATTTTAGCATGCGCCCCCACACATTGGGAGTTTATTGCCAACAAATGCCAAATCCTGCATGTGGTGTCAGCTGAGCACAACTGGCAGGCAACCCATAAACAATGGCTTCTCACGCCAAGCGTATGCCAGGTGGTTGTAAAATCAGCCCTAATTCCGTCATCCATATTTTGAGGTCAGCATTGCAGTTCATTTCAGTTCCAAGAAACATATCTTAAGAAAATCTTATTATATGAGCAGGTTTAGTAAGGCAATCCTCTTGGATGAGTGGAAGACTGAAGCCAGACTCTCTTTCAGAAAAGCAGCTGAGAAGGTTGCAGAATATCTGGGAAGAATTTAGGCAAACTTAAACACACTGAAGTCCGATGGATGTCAGCTGGAGAGAGTCTGGCACATACCTGCAAAAAATATTTAATTTTGGCAGGCTTGTGTCTTATTTGACATCCTAGGAAACAGTGTCTACTCTCCAGTGGATGGGTGGAGTATAATATCATTCAGTTTGTGGACCAGATTCAATGTCAGAAAAGTTCTGGTAAGGGGGCACATTCAAGCTGTGAAGGAGAGTGTGACAAAAAAAAAAAGAACCAGTACATTTTAGCTTGAACCTCTTACTGTAGCAACCAAGTCATAGAAGACACATTTCAACTTGTTAGAATGGCAACTATCAATATAAAAGCTGGAAAACCCACCAAACAGTAGTGTCATGCAGAAGAAGACATGACCTTCTGGAGACCACAGAGGGCTGGACTTGAACCCAGAAGGGCCAGATTCGGTCCCTGAGCTTGAGGTCTCCCACCTCTGCTCCAGTTTGCATTTGCACTGCTGTGGTTTCAAATAAAGAGTAGCAGGGTGTGCTGAAGCAGACAGTTATATTCCGTAAGAAGGAAAACACTTGCCTAGAACAACAGATACTGTAACATGGAAACTTAAAGGTGCCTTATACCAGTCTGAAATCCCAATAGTTAGCACCATAAATTGCACTAAAGTAGGCCCATCTGATTCAATGAAACAGGCAGAAGAGATGACTCACCAAATCCTCACTCATTCAATGGGCTTAATATAGTGCAATGCAGTATGCAAAGCAACAGGATTTCAGCCACTGATTGAGACTAGTGGCCCATCTAATATAGTGCTATTTATATAACTAGCAGTGTATCTCCAAAAGGATTCTTTTCCAGGGGTCTATTTGCTAGAGATTTCACCTGGAATCTTCTGCATCTAAAGCATTAATTCTATCATTGAATTACAACCCTTCCTCAGCATTCATGAACAGTTGGTTTGTTTCCTACCAAATATATAGGGGGAAATGATAAGCCCCCATCAAGGTTTAATACCTTGTCTGCTTAAGAGTGTTAGAGCAATTATTGGGAGAGGGCTTTTTTTTTAAAAAAAAAAAAATTGCCCTAAAACTGCCCTAAAAATATAGTATTTTTAATCTTGTGACATGAAAACATATAAAGGGCTCCAGAAAAGCAAGGTTACTGAGATCAAAAGAGTTCTTTGGCAACCACCTATTTTGTTTTACTATTGAAAAGATATAAAAATAATAAACACATGACAGCTGAAAACAATTGTTTTGAAAACGGTTATGTGAGGATGCTTACATAGATGCTTTAAAGCTGTTTTAGACACTGAGAGGAGAAAAAGTAAACAGCTGTCGCTAAAAGATGGGGTAACCACTGCTTAGCAAATTAAGTAATATAAGAGTATAAATAACCAGTGATTTTTCACCTCTGAATCAGAAGAATCAGCAAGTGCCAGTTGTGAGAGACATCTTATCCAAGGAGACAAGAAAGCAGCTCTGGAGAGTAAACAATAGATTTCACTTAGACTGTAAAAATAGCACAGGTGAGCTCTGTTTAGAAATGTTTTCCTTTGTGTCTTAATATGCTTGGAACTAAATAATTTTTTTTACATATATTTTTCTTTTAAAAGATTGAATACTTTTCTATGCCTTACACTGCTTTTAGATTTTTAAGAACTTTGATATATTTTAGAAATGTAGTCTCTGCCCTTTTGGGCTATAAACCCCTTTATTCTATATGAATTCTATTCTACATACAATTGAAGTTTTCTCGAAGGCTTTCACGGCTGGGGTCTGGTGCTTGTTGTGGGTTTTTGAGGCTCTCTGGCTGTGGTCTGAAGGTTGTTCTTCCTGACGTTTTGCCAGTCTCTGTGGCCAGCATCTTCAGAGGACTGGAGTAGGAACTCGAGCATGGACTGTGTTCCTACTCCAGTCCTCTGAAGATGTCGGCCACAGAGACTGGTGAAACATCAGGAAGAACAACCTTCAGAACACAGCCAAAGAGTCCAAAAAACCCACAACAACCAATTGAAGTTTTGTATTTGCATGTCTGCAGCTTTTCATAGTTGTAAGACTGCATTGTATTTAAGCATATGTGCATAGAGTTTTGCATAACGGTAAAACTTTTGGATTTTAAGTATTAGTGGCTACAATTTTTCCTCACAACTATATGACTGCATTCAATATATTTTCAAAATATGGAATATATTTTCAAAATATGGAACCTAGAAGCTAAGTACAAATAAAACTTGTAAAAAAATCAATTTTGAGGTTACTGGAATCATTGCAACAAAGAAAATACTCATATTCAGATACCCAGATTAATTCTGAAATGCTTGTCAATGATTGTCTGATTTCATTCTGGGATTAACCCTTTACAGAGATAATGTCAGCTATGATGACTAACCATACGCTTCAGTAATTTGTCCTGTAAGTCTGCAGTTAAGTTAGCATGTAAGGGAAAACAAGATTGGTACATGTTGTCTTTTGTACCATAACAGCTACCAGTTTATATTGTTATTACTGTAACTGTTGGATTTACTTGTAATAAAGTCTAAAGGAAAATAAAATCTTCTACTCTACGAATTAGCTGCCTTCCTCTCACAATTAAATTAATTATAACATTTATTTTTTATTTCATAATATTTTACTTTGAATGCCCTTTAAGAAAAGTATATGATTAACCAATTGTTGTTTTTAATCATCATAAAATACTATAGAAATTGAATTTGCACATATTAAGTGGCTAAATTTGGGCTAGGCCCTGAAAATAAGTAAAGAAAACAGGAAAAAAATAGAAATTGCATGATATAAAGCTCTGTGATATAAACGGATTCCTACTACCACATAGCACTAGTTGAGCTAAAGTTCATTTTATCAACCACTTAATCAAAATCTATGCTGATCATTCATTTCAAGAATGTGACAGTTTTCTTCTCCAGACACTGATGTTTGAAAAGTTAATTTCCAACTCATATTTACAAAATTGCATTATGCCCTGAACAAGGTGTGGATCTTCAAAGCATGGCTCAGACAAAAAATAAATCCCAGGCCAAATCTAAAATAGGAGTTCCCCATTGAATCATCTGGCAAAGATGCCCCCAGCATTGAATTAAGGCTGGTAAGCTCATGAAAAGTGCACATTCTTAACAACTCAAGCTACATCAGGATCTAGGAAGATCCTTAAAGGCACACACAACATGCGGAAAAAAACACCTGCTCAGTGGAATGAAAGGGATCTTGCACATGCCCCTTTATTCCACTGAAGCATTTGTAGAGAAGATTCCAGCAGATTGTGCTTAAAGTAGGGGCGGGGCTTGCATTTTTAAAATTACATTTAAAAAATCTATCTCACATTCCAATTGATGTCAATTTGTTTGACTGTGCTTCTGTCCACTGCCCAAGGACTGACAGTCATCCAGTAGCAACAAAGAACTGGCAACACAGTTTGCCCTATGGAAGAGAAAGTTCAGCAAAATGATTCTAGGCAAACCTTCCAGCCAAAATTAAGCACACTGAATTCTTTGTCTCATTTAATGCAAACCATTTAAGCAAGGTTTAAAAGTTTCCCAGTAAAATGAATGGCCCAGGCTTAACTTTGACTGGAACATGCCCCCAAAACTTGTATATTTTATATGAAAATAATGTAATTATTTAGATATAATTTTTTTTAAAATGTACATTAAAGTTTAGTCATTTTAGCTTCCATTTTTTAAAACTTTTCCCTCCAAAAAGATGAAAACGACACATCTACAAATTTTCAAACTAAAGATTTACCTGAGACCCTGTAATGTGAAGACAAACAGACAAAAGGAAAGATATGATATGCTATGATCAGTCCCCTGAAAGGAAGTACAGTTAGATTGGATATTACAAACACCAGGAGGGGGAAAGAAACAAGCAAAACTACTCTAAAACTCACCATCTCTACATTGGTTGCTAGATATTTTATAGGGACATAAAACAGCACTAGTACACACTACATGAACACTGGTCACTTTTTAAAAACCTCATATATGTATGGGTATGATACAAGAGAATACTAATAACTGCCAATTATTAACGATATATTTTTCTCCCTCATTGTATAGTGCATTTATAATAAACGGGATTATTTGTATGGAGTCTTACAAGCTCTATTTTCAAGCTACTCAATAGGTTAAAAAACTATTTTCAGATTAACACTTGTATATCACTGCTCATATGGCAGTTCAGTGCTATGGGGTGTACTGTGTGCAATAACACAATGCAAACTTGTTTATGGATGCTGTGCCAAGAAGCTAAAATCTTACTTTTTCTTTTTTATAATACATTGTCCCTCTACTGCTGCAACTTGTGATGGTGGTTTGAAATGACTATGGTGTGGGAGTGAGGGAATAAAAGGAAAGTATGTACACCTCAGGATTGCTGTTTTGAGGAATAATTTGTCATTGTGAAGTTATGCATTGTATAGAATAATAATAATAACTATATTTATACAGGCTAATATCAGGGCTCTGCTACTTCGCTCACCCAGCTGGCTGAAAGAGAAGAATACATCGAAAGGCTGTATATAAAGAACTTTGTAAGAAAATAGCATGGGCAAATCACACAGCTGAACTACACAGATAAATGCTCACAACTGTTTGTTATATGGAAGCCAGGATATACAACTACTGTAGCAATATAAAATTAGGCACAAATTATATGATGGCTTCTTGAGAAGGAGAGATTGTAAACGGAAGTGAATAAAGCAAGGAAAACTTATCTTGGACAAACTTAGAACTAGGGCTCATGTTTTTTCCCCTCTTCAGTTTGCCAATAAAATGAAGACATTACAACTATTTGGAAGAACTGAAACATTTTTAAGGGGAAACGGGGAAAACCTAGTAGATTAGTAATTAAAAAGCATGAAATCAATTAAAACGGAGGTGCCCATCTGTCTCAGCTTGGCCCTCTTTTGTATCAGATTTCAGAAAAGAGATACAGCTTTATCTCAAATACATACCATCATGCTCTTATTTTTCTCTTCAAACATGTACTGTTTAAAAGCCTGAAATGCTCATTAATCTTCCTCCACACCACTGCCAAGTTGCATATTATATTAGTGCACTGGGTTGAAAGGCTGTCTCCTTGCATGCACAAAAAGCTGCTCAGCTTGTGCCATTGTAAGTAGCAGCCACTGAATGGAAGACATGTTGGCACAATCCATGGGCCAGGCTTGGCTTCTATGGTTTAAATAGTGGAGGACTTTATTCAGTTTCTATAGAGGCCTCCTGGATTTAGATCTGGCATTACAGAGGTAGAATCTAGTCCCATAAACAATTCTCAAGCCTCATCTTGCAGAGTTCTATTGTTTCACCTACCCAACAACAACTCTGTATGTACATGACAAATATACTAACTATAGAGAGCAGAAGAAGAGGTGCAGAATACATCTATGCAGAACACAAGCTTTCAGAGATGGTGTTTTAGGATCAAATTTCAACATTTTCATTAGTAGAATTTAAGCATGGGAAAGACTTGGGCCTAAGAGAACTGGCTTCAGAATTGCCCTCCTGAATTGTCAGCTACAGACTATTACCCTGATATTTTTGTGTAAATATCCAATTGCAATCATAGATTTCATAAAGATACTGGATTGACTGTAACTTGAGGTAAATATATAGAAATGTATTTATTCAAATAGCAATGAAGCTGCTTGTTTGTAGTCTTCAGTTTTGTAGTTTCAGTTTTATATATAAAGGTATCTGCCCCAGATGTTTCCTACATATAATTTCAGGTCCTTTAAAAATCAATAAGCGTGGAGCAGGAGCCTGAGATATTGAAACTTTTTCCATAGTCAGGGAAACAGAGGACTAAATTTAATTGCTAGTCCCAACTATGGAAGACATCAAATTGTAAATCAACAAAGTCTACTCTGTTTGTGACTTAGTTTACTCTTGTACATTGTCAATTTAGCCCTGTCTTCAGCATCTATAACATGTCATAAAAAGGGAGGCTATGGAAACTTTTGTGCAAGGTTGACTCTGTGACATGAAAGACATATTTTTAAAAACATCAAGAAGATAGTAAGGATAGCTTCTATCCTGTTATCTCTATAGCATTATGTGTACCCAGCAGACCAATCCAACTATGTCTCAACAAAACTGAAACAGAGGGCAGGACTCACGGGCCATCCAGATGGTGCTAGCAACTTGTATTCCACTCATATGGCTGCCAAAACAATATATGAAATTATATTGTGTGAATTAGTCCTAAGAACAGAATCAGCGCAGCACTCTCAAGAACAATTTTCCCGTGCAACTGTTTGATTGTCACTGTTCCACATTCAAAGTATCCCTTCTTGGGCATAACTGTACACAAAGACAAAAACCCAGTACTTAAAGTGGTCTATCTAGTTCTTTACTACAGGCATGCAACAATATGTCTTACTTCTTAACCAACCACTTTCAGGCACTGAAAGAAAGAACGAACAAACAAAAGAATGAAAGGAAAGAAGGAAGGAAGGAATGGACTGTACAACATGGCTAGAAATCGGAGGATTACTAGCATGGTGTCTCCAGTTCAAAATCTTTTGGTGGCAGTTTAAGTCCAAGAGAAGATGTTCCCAGGGGGTCTATCATATTCTGGTAACGTTCACCACGATGTTGAGCCAAAAATGGCCCCCAATCTGGCTGTGGAGAGCAGACCAACTTGAGCCTCTAGAATTGAAGAAGGAAAATAGATCAGAATCTGTTGAACTTTCTGGTGCTAGTCACTCTACACAACACTATTAAAATATTCTGCTAATCAGTGTTAAATGTGATGCAATATGAACAAAGAATAAAAAGTCCTGATTTCAATTATCTAGTCTTCCCTACCAACTCTCACTCTCTATCCAGTCTTCCCCAGTAAGCACATTAAAACAACTCCTAGACACAGGCATCAGACACCAACATCACAGACTAAGGATATGTGCTCAATTATTTAGCCCACTTGTCTGAACAGTGGGATGCTGTATTTTTGTTTAGCAAATTTCCCAGAAGTACAGATGACCAAAAAGTAATACATTACTGGGAATGAACAAAGCTTTTAATTTTCATATCACCTACATTGAGCAGGGGTTTGGACTCAATAGCCTTATAGACTCAATGATTCTATGATATTCTGTGGTTCACACATTGGTTACAAAATCACTCGGACATGCATGTATATGTTTAACACATCCAACCAAAGTAGGGATCTGATCACTGGTTGCATCTTCATTTTCCCCGAAAAGATCTTGACCTAAGGATGTATTATTGTTTCATTATTTGTTATCACACATATAGATCTCTTCAGAATAGCCCAAACACATTATGTACATTTTTTTCAACAATTCAGACTATTAAGTATTCATTCTGCCCATCACAATCTACCACTTTGACTTCATGGTGTTAAAACACAGAATCTTTCAAATATTTATTTTGAGCTAGTGCGACTTAATTTGTACGGCAAATATTCAACCAGTATGTTTTTTTCATCATACATATTCTTATATTTTATAAGCTATGAAAGCAGATTAAGGATGGGCAACCAGCAACCAGCAGTCCTCAGACTAATGTCAAAAGGCCTCTGCAAAGGATCAGACAGGCCTCTGGCAAGAATCATCTGTTCTTTTCCTAGCAGGCCACTGGGCAGAATAAAAAAGGAAGGATGAAGGAACCAGAAGAGGTAGGAAATATAGGGTTTAAAAAAAAAAATAGAAGGGGCAGAAAGAGAGACAGAGAAGAAAGGTATTGTTGCTGTTTTTTGGCTGTCACCCATAGCATGAAAATTTTTCTTTTTCTTTTTTTCTTTTTTCTTTTCTCTCTCTCTCTCTCTCTTTTTGTGGGATGCTGCTCTCAGAACCTTCCTGTTGATGGATTCTGCTGAGCTGATGAGTTCAGAGACTTGTGGTCTGAAAAAAGCAACTTTCTCGAGCTTTGCCTTCATGCTATATTCAGCTGTTACCACTGATCCCCCAACAGATTGTCCTCAATAAAATACAGTACAACTCTTAAGAAAAATGGCTTCTTGCACTGGAGGTAGAACTTTGCACTTCCATTCTCAGCACTACAAACCCTGCATACTTTTATGCTTAGCAAGATCAAAGGAAACATTTAATGGGAATTCAAGATGCCAAGATGTGAAATTTTGTATGATAGAATGTTTAAATAATTAAGGGAGGTGTAGCAAAAGTAGTGCTGAAAATAAAACTGCTTCAAAATTGAAGCTTGAACAATAGTTTACCAAAATCACTACAGTTATAATTGCTTATGCTCTAGTTTAGTCTATTAACTACATAGTCTGAAGCTATTTTCATAGATGGGACTTAACTGAGAGTTAATTTTTTATAACTTAGAGAGTATGCCCTTGTAATACTTCTTTATTATTAAGTATTTGTAACACTTTAGTTACAGTCTTATTACTCCACTGCTAAGCATCATATTAATTTTATTAGAGCACTTTAAAGTTTTGTTAGAGTACTTACTTATCTTTTCTATTTAGTTCATCAAGTTTTCAAAGTTTTTGGGATATTCAATAGAGAATTCAATAGATAAAGAACAACGTAACACATTTATATCTGCTTGCATGTGACTGTTCAATAAAAAGAAGAAAAATGGAGCCTTCCTTGGACATTCAGTATATATGTCTTGCTTGGGGGTTAAAGGAGAAGAAAGAAAGAAATTGTACAAGGTGCAAAATATTCCTCTGGGTCATGCTGGCCTTTACCATTTGAGTATAAATGCCAGCTGTGATAAACACAGGCTTAAGATTTTCTCCTAGAGGTCTATAAAGTTCTGTAGGACTCTTAGGGAGAGGTCCAGATGTCAGATTCCCTGACCTGACACAAACAGGTTCCAAAAACACATCTAGTAATAAAAAAAACATTGAAAGGTAACAGCCATAGTTATGCCAGTGTACAAAACATATGGACTGTGGCAGTCAGATGTACACTGACGGCAGATACAACCTCTAACTATTCCTCTGCTGCTATGCTTTTTTATATGCTCCATGCCAGATTTTATTCTGCCATTTTGCCCTTGGTCTTATTGTCAATGTCTCGTTTTACGTTGTTTTTATTTGATTTGCTTTCATTATGTTTTAGCTGACTACCAACTTCCCAGAGTAGTGTATTGCACCAAGAGTGCATTGCACTAAGGAGGTGCATATACATTTAATTGATTGATTGATTGATTGATTGATTGATTGATTGATTAATATTAAAACTTCAAAGCAGACATTTCTAAGCAGAAACTATGACTTAAACTGCTGAGAAGTCATTCCAGGGGCATTTTCTAGGAGGAACTAATTTTATAAATCTATCCACCCATTGTTACAGGCATGGTCAATGGAATTCCTCTTCATCTTAGAGCTACCTTGAAATCCAATAAAAATAAACAGATTTACCATTAAATAAACTTTGTCTTGCTGGTATATTTGCGAAACCCTGAGTAATGTGGGAGGAACCCTTGCTCTCCAAAACCCTTATTCTCCAAAGCAGTATCGGTCCAGCGTGACACTAGCACTGAAAATCACCCACAGTGTGGCATTCTCCAACATTGTCCTAATAGTCTAAGAAAGAGTGGCACATGGGCGTATCTTGCCCACCGTTGTATCATGAGACCACAAATGATTGCCCAATCATACTAATTGTCTCACCTATTAGAGCTATATTTGAATGTCTGCAAACTCTCTTCTCCCATTGGATGTACAAGCTTCATGGAGAGGCTGTGATGATTTCAACATCATGCCTAGCCTCCTTTTGAGAGTATGCTGAGCATAAAGCCCTGCTTGTGGAGTAATGCAGATTGCACCACATATACAAATGTTCATGTTATTCAAGCAGTGTTGTTCACTGATTATTGGTGGTGTAAAAGTGCTCATACTATAAGTTATTTAATGACCAGGCTGGCTGAACAGGGTCCTACTATTATAGTGAAAAGGACTGGGGATTCCACCTCCACCATCCATGATGGCCAACTTTGGTGTTTTTTTTTTTTTTTTTTTGGTGCAAATTCTATCCTGTATCTTTTGGGGGGCAGGGAGATAAAATTTACCTCAATAAATTTTCCAGGAGCTATATGCATTTTTATAACAAACATAATGGGAATCCAGATAACTGAGCAAGCCAGCATCAGCCATCCTAGTACCATAGACCATCCAGGATAGTGGTAGGTGCCATAAGTCATTGGTTCCCACTGGTAGAAGCTGAAGCAAAGGATGAACTGGAAAAAAACAAGCAAACAAATACTTTTAATCATCAATACACTTCAGTACCACCAACATATGCATGACACAGAATTTTGTTTCTGTGAAAAATGTGTATTTATGCATGCATAGAAAACAATATACAATAATGAATGTATTTGAATCTCTGTGGCACCTTTGTAAATCAAGCACAGCTCTGCAGAAATCAACAGAATGAAGTCAAATTTACATGAGGGAATGGCACCAGAATCTTGTACTTCTAGTAAAAGAAAGCTTTATTGCACACACAGTCTATTGGCAGTATAGCTTAATGTAATTATCTTGTTAGTCTGTTGCACTTACTGTATAAAAAGCAGTGCCTCTGCTTACATTGGTGCATAATTCAGCAATGTATGCGAACTGCCTACCCACAGAATAATTCCATACAGAAGAGTTATGGTGTTGTTACCACAAATGAAACACAAAAGTGGCTATTTTTACTTCAGGATACGTGGATCAATTTAAACTATAATCTTAAATCATTCCAATGCATCAAATATTAATATTAATGAAGGAAGCCAAAAGAAAGAAGGAAACAAACTGTCTGCCATTTCCCCCCTCTTGTACATAACACTGCATATTCAACAATCATAATGAAAAACACTTTCTTTTGTATTCCAAAACCTACTCGTATGTCCCCATACCATCACTCCTACCTAGATCCATTTCCTCATGGGTGGAATGGCAGCTGTAACTTTGAGCAGTCTATGGACTGGAGCAGAAGAGAAATGGCTGGAATGGAAAGAGTTAACCAGCATCCCCCCCCCTTTTTTTTTTTGGCTTAAATTCACAGCCTCCCACTGCTGCCTTGATTTTTTGCAAAAGGTGGGGAAAAGATGCAATCACTGCATTTCAATAAAATTAATCATCGTCATCATCTTATGATAATTTGCCTATCCAATGGAGGCAGGGAAGGGAATGAAAAGATCCTTCCTTGTTGGACAAGAAAGGAGAAAGCTCCTTTGAGTTCTCTGTCATCTTTCTCTGACCCATCCTGCCTGATAATTGTTGCACACATAAACTGAGGCCAGTGCAGTGAGGTAGGCAAGGCCTGGCAGTTGAAGGTATTCAATGTGCATGCAGGCAATTGAATATAAAATGGCTACCACCTATTGCCTCTTTCATGCTGCTAAAAACTGTGGGAGACAGACAGGTAGCTAATAGACAAGGAAAGACTTGACAAGCAGGGCAAGCAGCTGCCTATACATATGCTGCCTACCACCTGATTCAGTCATACCTATGAAGTGGCCCTGGCTGGGTGCAAGGAGAAGTGGAGTCTGCTACAATCCGTTTTATTTTGGAGTAGGTGCAGAGTACTGGAAGAGTAGAATGTGCCTTATCAAAGAGCTGCTCCTTTCTGCTTAGGCTGCAAATACAATGGAATTCGCTCCACTTATGAAACAAGTGAAGTATTTTTTTTACTGACTGCATGACTCAAAGGCTGGTTCAAATCACTTTTTGCTCGAAAAGCAGCTCTCCCCCCGCCTTCTGCTTCTTTCCCCCTCCCCTGCTTTTTCAAGCAAGAATGATTCCAAAATATTATTTTTCTGTGTAGCTAGTTGTGATAGTCTTGTAAAGAAAGGAGGGGGTATAGGTGGTGTTTTGGTGATGTAGGAAGTTGGGTGTGATGTTCAGGAGTGTTACTCTCTCTCGATCATCCTCTGATTTTTAATTTTTTAAAAACATTGCTTACATATATGAGATTAAAGCTAGATCACTCTCTCACTTTATCACTGGTTTATTGCTATCATTATGTTCTGTACTTACAACCCTGTCAGTCCCCTGTCAGATCAGCAGAGGTGGGATCAGAGAAAGAAAGGAAGGAAGGAAAGAAGGGGGTGCTGTGGGCTGGAATGTGAATTACATTGTATCCCCTATGGAAAGTGAATGCTCAAATCAATCCGCATCCCCTGTGTGAGCACTGGCTGCAACTTCAAATGCAATACAGGCTGTGAATCAAATTGCTCTGATTCAGCTTTCCAGTGTCGTCATATCCTTATTCCCATGGGAATCCTTCTTTGCCTTGCAACTCAGCCAATTGTTATCCAGCACTTGCCTGATAGGGCCTGACTGTCCTATTATACCAGCTTTGGCCATGAGCTGCAAATGGTTAGGACTTAGAGCAAGTTCATGATCAGACTTCAGTCTTTGTGTGTGTGTGTGTGTGCGCGCACACACACACACACACACACAGAGAGAGAGAGCAAAACACATGCATGTGATAGCATCTTTCAGATTTCTGGGGGTGTGTTAACAGAAGTGCATTAACTTCATGGAACTAATAAAAAGAATTGGAAGGGTTTTTTTTTCCATAACTTCTGTGTATATTTCCACGCCATTTCACTTTTGCCTTTCCTATACTAGGCTGCTTTCCTATACAGTATTTGGCTGCATTCTCTACTTTCTCCCCATTTATATGCATTCAAATATATCTAGAATTAGAGTTAGATATTTCAAAAGCTCTGAGATTCAATTTCTTATTTTATCTGGACTCAAATTAGCCATGAAGTTAATGTGCATTATTTCCAGCTTGCCTTGTTTTTCCCCTTTAACAAGTTGTTCAAAAGATACACCGTTTCAGTTTCCATAAGGAAAGGAAAGATATTTTGAGGAGAGGAGGGACAAAACACATTACAGAATGTGCACGTGTCTCTGCAGATCCCTAAAATGTGCTCTGTGTTCCACCTAGAATAGCAATGATGAAGAATACTGTACTTTTGGAAAAAAAATACAGTACAAGCATTCTAAGCTTTCCATCAACTTCTAACATAGTTAAAATTCTTCTACATTCAATAAAGATGTCCAGGTTGTGGGGGGGGGGAGGATGTAATTGTTGGGTGTTTTTTTTAAACTCAGCACTAATAATAGTTGTTTGGATGATGAACAAGACCACAACTAGAAAGAATTGTAGGTTATTCCTTTCCAAAAAGTCAGATTCTAGGCAAAGCAAACATATAGATTTTTTTTCTGCTTTTCAGATTTTGAAAGTAGCTTTCAATCTTTTTAAACATGCATGTATATTTTTCTTCCTTAAAACTTCATTAATAAAGGATAAGTGAAATATAAGGAAGAATATAGGATTCTAGCTGCTATTATTACTAATATTATTATTATTACAACTACTGCTACTACATAGATACGATTGCTGCATTCTCACCTATTAATATAGGTGCCTTATTGGTTATTAGTTCACAAATTGACTATGACAACTATAAAAGCATGATATGGATTTCCCTTCCTTTTCTGTATACACTCCTCCTACAACACTGCCTTACAGCTCAGATTTCATGGGAAAACTGAAGCTCCTGATACAGAGTGACACTTAGTGGTACTACAAGGAAACTGCTCCTTAACTGCCCATAGATGATTTGCTTGCGTTTTCTGAACAATTATCTTATATTTTGCTTTGGAATACATATGTTATATACAGAAAAGCAAAGCCATATTCCTGAAACAGAGAGTCACAGTGACTAAATTTCAGAAAGAGAACTATCCTTCTAGGGAGAAATAAACACTTGGCAGGTGAGTGTACTGACCATTTTCAAATATGGGGTAGCTCCAAAGAAAAGTGGCAGCTCTACTGGCATACAAAAGTAAATAAATAAAAAAGCTTCATGCCACCATTCTTTTAAACATGACAACATACTTTAATGGACTGTATCCTTCATATCCAATGCCACGAGCATGGGTATTCGCTGGAGGAAGCAAGGCCACATCCCATCCTAAATCTACTTATAGTTTTCATGTTTATCTTTACCTCAACCTTGAACATTTTTCTGTGAACACTCTTGGCCGTGAGGTGCTTTTGTGCATACAAATGCCTTGTCAGACCTGGATCTTCAAAGGTAATGCTTTACAAAGTACTGTACCCAACAAAATGAAGTGTGAGATTTCACCATGACACAACTCCTGCAGTACTGTATGAGGCCTTTAGACCACATGTTGCTGGACGATAGGTCCCATTGGCCCTTTCCAATGCAGAAAATATGGAGAGCTCATGGGAGCATTAGTCCTGTAAAACCTGGCACATTCTCCACAAATTTTCCAGAACTTTGACTACTTCAGAGGAGGACTGTGTCACTGTAACATGAAAATGTACTCCTGTCCTCTGAAGATGCTGGCCACAGAGACTGGTGAAACGTTAGGGAGAACAACCTTCAGAACACAGCCAAAGAGCCTGAAAAACCCACAACAATCATATAGTGTATATATCAAAAAGAAGGGAGGTTGATACTGTTTGCTTTGTATAAACATATATTTGATGGCATTGTTGGACTCAAAGTTGGACACAAAATACTCTCTCTCTCTTTTTCATGAGTGAGAGCACTGGACACAATTCACTGAAATTTCTCTGACCTGCATCCCTCTGAAAATAAACAGGGTGGTGTGCCAAGTTCTTCATTGCAGTGCATTGTAAGCAAGGTTTCTACTAGACAATTTCTTGGTACCTAATTACCCACATTGAATGTACTTGCTAGTAAAAAAAAATGCATGCTTTGTTTGCACCAGGAGCAGGCAAACCATCTCTTCCACTGCCAATGTCTTCCTATTGGCTGTGCTGGAATTTGTGAGAGAGAAAGTCCAAAACATTGGGCAGGTCATAGTTTCCCCATCCCTAATTTATATGCATGTTATTATACAGAATTACAGAAGCCAATAATCATAACTGACAGGGATAACAACATCCATAGGGGAAAATGAGGGTCATGTCAGAATAGGCCAACTAATGAAAACGTGGCTGAGCAACATGATCGTGTTTTAAAAGTCAGCAGTCTAGCTTCCTGATTATTCCTTTTTGGGAAAGAACATAATTATCTAACACATTTTATAGACCTTATTGCATAATCATTAGAGAAGGGGGAGGAAGGAATTGACTCGTGGAAATGGCTATTTTTGCCTGGTAAGCCCCCCTCCCCCCAAAGTTGCTCTGATCCTTACTGTTAAAATAGTTGGGGTCACAAAAGCCCAACAGACTCTCCAGAATATGCTTGGCTGGAATCCAATCATCATCTCTATGTCTTCACAAAATCTTTGCAAGCCTGTAAAATAAACAAATGTAAATGAAAAAAATGCAAAAGAGAGCAGGCTGTAGCTTACAAAGGAGCCATTGTGATCTCCCTTGTGTCCAATTATGGGAACAGCCATGCCAACGTGTCAGTCCAGCTCTTCAAGAGACATGCTAACCATATGGCATAATATAGGTCATTATGTGTTGAAAGGTGCCCTAACAAATTGTTTACTTTTACGTATGCATTTACTATACATAAATATTAAATGTATTTCTGGCTTTTGTATCCTTAATCTGTTGGAAGACGAAGAAGGAAGCCAAGAGGAGTTTACTGGCTGTAGTTGCATAGCATTAGACACTTATTTTCCTCATTTTCTTCCTGCAGAAATGGCTGTTTTTATGGCGAGGAAGAGACAGAGAAGCTTCATTGAAATGAATGAAGGCTACATGGCAGCACTCTTTGCCACATTGCTCCCTTGAAAGCAAACTTTAAAAATCCAGCCTGTGTTTCCAAAATACAGATTTCTTTATTAAAGTCGGGCTCTTAGTGATTCTGCGATAACTAGTGGAATCAGTTTCCAAAGAAACTAACATTCATCTCTTGGAGCAAAAAGAACTAGAATCCTGTGGCACTTAAAGATAAACAAATTGGTTACGACCCTAAGCTTTTGTAGAGTACAGCTATATTGTGATGCCTGACCGATGTACATAGACAAGTGGGATGGTGATCATTGTAATTGCTCATTATTTCTGCAGTTCCACCCAGGCAAACATGTAGGGTAGCAGCTGGGGAAAATATCCACGGTGGCCCCAGTAGGAATTCCCACTCACTCTACCATGACACACAGGGAGGAGTTGTTGTTGTTGTTGTTGTTGTTGCTGTTGGTGGTGGTGGCGGTGGCGTGTGTGTGTCTGTGTCTGTGTCTGTGTGTCTGTGTCTGTGTGTCTTTATGTGTGTGTGTACTGGTAACCTTCAGAGGTTGAGGGGCTGCACACATCCATTCCTGGATCCTCAACAGCCAGACCTACATCAGCAGCTTTCATATTTTTTTCTTAAAAAAAGGGGAAATGGGATACTGAAGAAGCTCCTTTCCACCTTCTAGTGACCAAGACTTAAAAAAAAAACCTAAATATTTATTTGGGCATTGAAAGTTGCTGAGCCCCACGAAACTGCAGTCTACATCCCCTAGAGGATACAAAGGGAATTTCTGAGCCAAATTGTGTTTGTTTGTTTTTAAATAAAAAAAAAAATTAGTTGCAGGGAGTGTGAGAATGCTCAGAGCTGTATTTGGGCCCCAGGGTCACATATAGCCTATCTCTGGCATACATGCACAGGTGCTCAAGATATTCCAAGATTTCCTTTTCCCTGCACCAAGAAGAAACTCCCTCCAGTCTGAGGGAGATGGCAAATAACATTATTGTCCTGGATAATCAAGAAATTCAGTGGTTTCAGTCCTACAATCCTACACAGAGCAAACCTCATCTAAGCTGAATTATGCTATCTGAAGTCATAAGAACTGGAAATAAAAAGAGAGTAAGATCTTTGTAAGAATAAAGTCTCAGATTCCCTGTCAGAAAGGGGGCGGGGGGAGAGACTTGAAATTGAGATTAGATACTATTAACTTAATAAATTCCCAAAAACAAATCTCTACATGAAACGCCAGCAACAGATCTGTCCTCAGTAGTCCTCCCCAGTAGCAACAGAATAATTTCCCCCGATGGCAATAAACAGGTCCATAATTCTCACATTATCTCAGTCAGTTGCTTCTTTTATTTAGCGCAAGACTGCCACATTGTCTAGTTTTTTGCACTTGTTCTGTACACCCAGCAGGCACCTTCTGTCTTAGTAGAAAAAAGAAACTAATATTGATCTGATGCAGCTTCCTCTCCTCAGTGCTGGCACACCATTTTGCACCCAATGACAACTGTGCTGCCTGCTTTTTGTTTCCCTAACTTGTCACTGCTATTCTTCACACCTGTTTAGTGCAAGAGCCTGTGCTCAGTAACAGATGTTTCCTAACAGGAACCTATATAACTCTGAAACACCACCACATCTATTAATAATTCAGTCTCAAATAAGAAAAAACATCCCACCTCAACATAAAATAGGATATGTAACTTATCCTTGCAGTAGTGACAAATTGAGGCTGAATTTCCTGCTCTAATGTGCACTTCAGAATTTTATATTTATTCTGACTCAAAGCACAACAACGAGGCCACTATCCTCCTGTTGCTTCCCAGCAGAGTACAGTGCTTTGCCAGTCCAAGGCTGTATGGTCTCCAGCTGGCCATTCCTCAAGCCAGAGATTAGATCTCTGAAATGAACAAGTTTGTACCATGAGTTGTGGAATACTTTGTACTAATAACTCAAAAACGGTTATAATGCTCACCACACAAGTGGATGAAACAAACAGGATTCTGCCTCAGGTAGCCCTATTCAGACTTCATGAAAATGTGAACAGTTTGGCTCTCCAGAGCTGTTAGTCACTGATTTCCATCAACTCATCAGCACGGCTAATGGTTAGTGGTATCTGAGCTGTAGTACAAAGCATTTGGCGAGCCAGATGTTCTCAATTGCTAGCTGTTATATTCTGGGTATTGTAATCCATAAAACTACTCTTTGTCAGTTCTTTCCTATCCATACCGTGCAATGGATAGATGGGTACAATTTATCATGTTAAAGAAGAATCACACCAACAGTAGGGAAGAAGATGTACTTTGGTCACCCCTGCCCACCTGTTCTGTTTATGACTAAACATCCAAAGACACAGAAATGTTATAATTCCAATAAAGCAACACCAAATAATGGTTTGGGTCCAGAATTAGTTATTCCTAAAATAAAGCAGTTGAAACTGATGTGACTTACAATCACGTGAAAAAGAATGTATCTTTGAATTCTATGGTTTTACATATCAGGATATAATAAAAATCACCTAGTCCTTAGCAGGTCTTAAAATTAGGTAAATACAACGTCAGACAAACTACACCACATGACATATTACACCATGTCATGATTTATTTAACAAAAATAAAGCCAAAACGGATAAGCCATTTGTGAAAATCTAAGTGCACCCTGACTGCTTCCATAAGAATTAAGAGGCTAAGGAGCTGCCAGGTGCTGCTAGCCAAATGCCCTTCAGTAACTGATCCACAGCAAGTGTGACCATCTCTATAAAAGCTGAAATTTTAGCCATTTGCTGGTCTAGAGCATTCAGGTGTGTTAACACAATACCAAGGAGGAAACACATGAGCAATGATTGTAGAGAAGCAATTTTGCTGCCCATTGATCTGAGGATGTTATAAGGTGATTTCCAAACAATTTAAAGTCCATCATTCTACACTGAGGAAGATTATTCAAAAGTGGAAAACATTGGTTCCGGCTGCAGGAAGGACGTTGTAATGTCCTTGAACTGTGTGACCGGCATTTGCCCTTCCCGGTTCCGGAGGACACGAGGCTAGCTCTGGTCACGTGTTGAGCAGGGGAGGGTGAGCGGTTAGTTGTAAAAGGAACACTCACGCTCAACGCATCTTCTTTACTTGTTCGGGCACCTACCCTCCCTCTTTCTAGTGTGATTTTGGTCTCCTTTATGGGGCTGGATAGTAATTTTTGACCTTTATGCTGATTGGCTATTGGATGGAGGGATTTTTTGCCTATCCCACACTGGAGAAGGGTTTGCTGGCATTTGATGGGTGGTCACACTGGTGGGTAATGCGGGGGAAAACAGGCTGTCTCGGTATGTCCCTTTGATAATTATGGTAAGCCAACAGCGCATCCCGGCTCTGTGGATTGTGCGATTACAGGGCCGGTGGTGGGAGGTGCGCTGGGCCACTTTCGGACCAATAGTCATCAAATAAAGATGGCTCGAGGTCTGGGGTGTTTATTAGAGGCTAGCCAGGTTCCTGCTGTTGTCAAGACTGCTGGAACCTGGGGCCCGGGACTCGCCCATTGACTGATAAGGGTATTGTGGATGTCCTACATTTCTTTCCCCGTACTACCACAGCCCCCCTCATTTGGTGAGGCTAACGATATATATAATTGGAATTGATTTAATAAAGTGTGGCCCGTATTTAATCCATAACACTGTCTCGCGTCTTCATTTCGGGACCTGGGGGGGGCAACAAGACAGTAGCAAATTTTCTCCAGAGTGGATGTCCAAGCAAATCTACCCCAACACCAGTCAGTGCAATACTCAGAGAAATTGCAAAAAACCCAGAAGTTACATCTCAGACTCTAGTTAGCATGTTAAAGTTCATGACAGTACAATTAGAAAAAGATTGAACAAGTATGGTTTGTTTGAAAGGGTTGCCAGGAGAAGGGCTCTTCTCTTTAGAAAGAACATGACTTAGATTTGCAAAGCTGTGTCTGGATAAGCTTCTGGAACAGTGTCCCTTGGATAGACGAGATCAAAGTGGAGATGCTTGGCCATAACGCACAGTAATATGTTTGCACAGCACAAACACCACATACCAACGGTCAAGCACAGTAGTGGTGGTGTGATGATTTGGGCTTGTTTTGCAGCACAGGACCTGGGCAACTTACAGTCATTGTGTTGACCATGAACTCCTCTGTATACCAAAGTATTCTAGAGTCAAATGAAAGGCTATCTCTCCAACAGCTAAAGCTTGGCTGAGAAGACAATGATCCCAAGCACACCAACAAATCTACAAAATAATGACTGAAAAAGAAAAGAATCAAGATGCTGCAATGGCCCAGTCCAGGCCTCAACCTGATGGAAATGTTGTGGTGAGACCTTATGAGAGTAGTGCATAAACAAATGTCAACAAATCTCAATGAAATGAAGCAACATTGTAAAGAAGAGTGGGCCAAAATTCCTCCACAACAATGAGAGAGACTAATAAAGTCATATTAGAAAATGGTTACTTCAAGTTATTGCAGGTTATTGAATCATAAGGTGTACTTCGTTTTTCAAACATGGCTTCTCCATTTTGGCTTTATTTTTGTAAAATAAATCATGACACTGTGTCATGTATTTACCTAATTTTCAGACCTGCTAAGGACAAGATGATTTTTATTATGTCCTGATATGTAAAACTATAGAATTCAAAGAAGGTGTACTTTCTTTTTCACATGACTGTAAGTTTGTCCAACTCGCTGGTAGAGTGTTAAACCTCAGGCACTCATTATAATAGTTCCCTTAGCCATCCCTCAAAGTCTGTCCAAAACAGGAAGGCAGCTGTCTTGATTTATATTAATATATGGGTTCTAGCAGTTTTAATCTCAATCAGGAGCAGGTATTTTCATTGCCATTTTAGAACCAAGCCACCCCAAAATACTTTAGTAGCACATCCATCTGAGATAGAATTTTTGCACTCTTACGATTTAGACTTAAGGTAAACCCAGAGAAAGGATAGGGTAACGGTGATTAGAAGGTTAGGGCTGGTCACACAAGCCCAGGAAATAGCCCCTTTTCTAGGAACCCTTATAACTCAGGATAGGCCAAAGATGTGGTACAACTGCCCCCCTTGCCAAGGGTACAAGTGCCCTTTTAATGAAAAAAGTTCAAAAAAAAAACCCAGGAGGATAGGGAGCAGGTTCGTGACATTGTGGTGGCTTTCTGAAATCCGGAGATGGGCAAGATGCCCACCCTGATATAGACAGAGTACCTATTAAAAGCACAGCGACATTCACAGAAGAAAAGATGGCACACCTAAGAATTGTGCAATACCAAAGTGATATTACATGCAATAATAAATTATCACATAATGGACATTGCATATAAATTAGCCTATGTGCCAGTTACAGTTATGTTGGAAACCTGAATTACTGTAGTTCAGCATGGAAATGTTACTTTTCTAGTGCTCAGGGCTGAGAAACCAAGCTAACATGGAAGTTATAATCCATAAAATGAACTTTTTGAAGCCGTATTTTGAATCAATGAAAGAACTGAGAGAGCAGCTGGCCTTGGATCTGCCTAGTAAGTTGGACATTGTATTCAAGATTGTGCTGTTACAAGTATATCAAACTAGTTCCTACAAGGTCTATCATGCAAGGCAAACACACCAAAGCATGAAACCAATTAGTATTTATTTGAAGGAGAAATCTGAGTGAAGACAGGCAGATACTGTACACATGGGAGAAGTGATTTGAACAAGAGCTGAATGAGCCACATGAAATGTTCACTTGCAAATTGTCAGAGCTTCTTTGTATGTACATTTTGAAAGCTTCTTTGTCCATGATGCTTTCTAGGATGCAGATAAACTGCATCTGGATCAGAGATTAGAGAAGTTACTTTGGGGTGGGGGCAAAGCTCTCAGAATCTGCCATCTAGCATAAACACTGAATACTGGGATACAGTACAAGACCAGAATAGCATAGTTTTATCTAACTTATCTGTGAAAAGCACCCACAAGCAGGCAATGCCAGTTGGGTTATTTAACCCCACAGATGACAAAGAAGTTCATCCAGGCTTCTCATAGGGTAGCCAGGAGGAGGAGGAAGAAGCAGATGGCACCTTTTCTATCAGCCTACTCTGTGCAGGGTTCGTTGCATCCTCTCTGCCCAGTGTATAAACAAGGCAGCCTCCCAGAGGATGCTCATCCCTTTCATCCAGGAAATCACTGCATTTCTACACTTGGTGGAGAAGAGGGAAGAGGCCAAGTGCTTTCATTTCTGGCAGAACTTTGAAAGCATTCCTAGTGAATATGCTAGCTAGAGAATTTTGGCAACAGCAGTTTGGAGGAATGGATTTTACTAAAAACGATTCCATCCATACTGCTCCATCCACACCTCAAAATTTCAGGGTGGAGAGCTCCCCTCACCCTAGTGAAACCACAAAGCACCTTTTCACAGGTCTACAGTACTTTGTGGTTTTGAGGGCACTTGAGAATGGCTAAGAGAAATTGCTGCTAACAGCCTGTGGTATTTTCCTAATGAAGCTATTATAATTAAATGGATATAAGCCTGATACTGTATATCTTTGCCATTTATCTAAGACCCAAGAAAATGGTGGGATAATTCTGTTTCACTCACCATGAATCTATGCAACATAAGGCCCTTCAGTTTGCCTAAAATCACATTGTGCCCTTCTGTAATAAAATAAGAAACACAACATTTACACCTGCGTGTGTTAGCATTCCTAACACATGCTGGTGTAAAGAGTAGCCCTGCTACCAGTAAAGCACTTAGCATCCATTTCATACTAGTGCTAAATATGGTACTTGAATTTCCATATTTACAAATTAAAATAGCTACACAGAATGGAATATTGGTAAAGTCCTTTTCAGTGATAACCATTTAATGTCATCTCAGCAATAGTCTGAAGAGATGTGAGGAAGACATAAAGGTATTCTAAGGTTACAAATGTATACATATTTTCCTGAGAACAAGTCCTATTAAACACTATGACACTTATTTCTGTGTAAGAATACATGGAATTTAACGATTGGGTTGCAAGCATATACACACTTAACCTAGGAATTCAATAGTGCTTAGTTCTGTGTAGCCATGTATAGGACTATACTGATAGTCACTAATGGAAATGCCTTTAGATAGTATAATATATGTGATATGGCAGAGATTTCCAACTGCTTATAGCAGCTTCAAGAGCAACTTCAGAAAGACAACGCTTTCCATCTCCAACATTTACAACCATTTAGAGATCTCAATTTTTCATTACTAATGGTGCTCCTCTGACATCTTCACAGACCTTTTCTGGACAGCTACCTATTGGGAATGCTTCAACTACAAATTTCTTACATCAAGTAGGAAGTTGGGTTAGATGGCCAACAAGTCCCCTTCGGTCTCTATGTTCTTCCTTTTTACAATGGAAAAAGAGCACAGACACACCAGAAATTAAAAAAAAACAGCAATAAGTCATATGAGTAAGGAAATCAATCCACCTCCATTTATGAAAATATGGAAATGAATAGGATTGGAGTTTACAGACATTATGAGCTCTGTTCAATCAAATAAGTTCAATGAGAGTAGACCTAGTGAATCAATGGAATTTACATAAGAGTTGACTTTGTATGTCCCATTGATTCAATTTAATGGACCTATTCTAGCTGGATCCAAAAACAAGATTTCACTCTAAGTGATGCAATATAAAATAGAAACACAAATCAGCAACAGTGCAATCTTACATTTCCTCTCCCTATGACTTCAGAAAGAAGCTGCCTGAACATTCATTGTCTCTAACTGAAACATGAAAATAAAGCTAGTTTTGATTATTCTGTCAGAGGTGGAATGTGGGGGGGGGGGGGACTGATGAAAGCAATTTACTTTAAACCTGAAACACAGTTCTCTCCGATACGCTGTGGCTTGGCGGTTCTTTGAGCATTGCTTTGCATTTCAGAATAAAGCAAATAAGGATTATGTAGAACGATTATGACAGGCAATGTGAAGCCTTAATAGAGCCTTGGCAATCATTCATTCTTAATCAGGAGGAAATAGCAATGGAACATTTGTGTGCTGCATGTGGAATGCATGCCAGTCTTTGGTAAGATTATAATGCAGAACTAATGAAATGATCTTTGGAAAGGAAAACCAGTTCCCCCGCCCAAACCCACCCAATCCGTGCACACACTTCCCTAATTTAAAAATCTCAATGAGCTCAATGAGCAGAACATGTAACAAGAGCTGAAGAAAGATTTATTCCCCCATGGAAACAATTGCCAAGTACAAAAACAAGCTGCTCCTTGGTTTTTTTTAAAATTCACAGAGAAAGGTGTTACTCAAGTGCTAAACAGTTAATTGTCTCAGTTAAGACACAAACAGAAACTAGTAGTTGGGAAAAGGGGAAGGAGAGAACCTGCAAGGGTAGCTGGTGCCTTCTAAAACTTGGGATACTTCCTCAAGCAGCATGAAAAATGCCTTTCAGTCTGGAATGCATTGTTTCACAATGTTGTTAACACGCTAACAAAAATAAAAGCAAGCCAACATCAAATTAAGTGAGCAATGTGGGAAATTTGGAAGACACCAACAAAATGCAGCCAAAATGTGTATGTTGTATTCAAGAACAACCCCAAGCCAATTCTCCCATATGGGATTCATGGCAAACCACACTAAATTAAACAAGCATTTCGCACTGTGCAATTCTTCTTTTTAAAGGTTAAAAATCACGGGATGGGGAGAGTTTGATAAGGAACAGGACAGTGAACATCATGAGTTGCAAGACTGCTTTTTAGAAAAGCCTTTCTCTCACACCAAAGCTCTGGTGAAAATAATCTTCCCAAAGCTGATATTGTAAATGATCAGACCTCCCATTATTTTACATTTAAAAAATAAAGGCTAGTATCCTGTTCATATTGACTTTGTTTACTGCTACTTCAGTCAGCCTGGACACAACAATTAATAATTACCGTGACTGATTGTCATACAGGCCTTGCAAGGGAGACTGTTTTTTCAGAAAAGTGACAGAAGTGTGAAAGAATTACTGCTGCTCATGACATATACATACATAGTAATTTTGCCTCTGGTTAAACAGGTGTTGAAGGGTCTTCTATGAATTCAAAAGCCTACATAGGCTGTTTGACCAGTCATGACACTGGGACAAGAGATATGTACACTTCTTTCTGTCCACTTAAAGTTATCTTTAAATCATTAAAACTTGGAAGTATGTCATTTTGTAACTTTTGTTTGTAGAGTAACTGTATGCATGTTTGTATTCTTCTTTAGATTAACATGTACCACATTCTCTGCTGATTTATTTTTTTCTTAGCTCACTCTAATGCACATTTCTGTCACACATTTCTATTTGTAAATGTTGACCTTGCTTAATCTTTGTTTCTGTGGCAACCAGTCACAAGCTGTTGTCCAGTGTGGGCCAGATAAATGAAGGAAAAACTGTGAAGATTGTAACATATAATTGCTGATAAAATATATTCGTTTTCTGCACAAGAAAAGGCAACTTTGTGGCTTATAAAGAAACCAGGTTTCTGAGTTTTTTCTGCCTGCGTACCTACAGTGTGTATTTCTAAAGTAAATTCTATCAAGTGTTGCAAAAATCACACAATAAAAGCAAAAGATCAGTATTTATTCTCACATCTCATTCTGATGGTTGAACATAGCTGAGTTGTAAAGGCAATAGGGGTGGATATAAAGAATAATTTTACCTACAAAAAAAAGGGCTACCTGGGGATCTCACGTAGTGAAAGGAGGAGGAGAAATAAAACAAGGCACAGAATTTCACCCCATGTACATTTACAACCACGGTTGCCAGTTCTTAGTATTTCACTGCAGCTCACAATTTTTAGAGCTAACACAATGGTTTAAACCTGTATTGTTGTCAATAAAGCTCAGCTTATACCACCTCCTATTTAAAAATACACATTTTTAGCACAATTGAATACTCAAGAAACATGACTGTAATGCATCTTAAAGATGTGGGAATAGAGACTGCACAGAAATATACACATATTTATTTCATTACTTGAACAGTTCCTTAAATCTGTTCTTCACTTCCACTGTGTATTCATAAGGGTTTTGGTTTAGAATTATACCTGAGTAGCCCAGTGGTTTTTCCTACTCTCTTCAGTTTAAGCTTGAATTTTGCTATGAGAAGCTGATGATCAGAGCCACA